>NW_027363460.1:600000-794718 GCF_046119375.1 Phyllobates terribilis
CAATAATTTCTGGACGTTTTTCAATGGCAAAAATCAATGAATATTGTAAATGCACAAACAGTAATTTCTCCGTATTGCAAGGTGCAATTCTGAAATTTTTTGCTTTTTCCTGCTCCTCTTAGCATGATAAAGAAAATTCAAAGAGAGTGAGATGCCAGCTCCTTTCATTCAGTCAGTAGCTTCAATCATTTCTGGACGTTTTTCAATGGCAAAAATCAATGAATATTGTAAATGCACAAACAGTAATTTCTCCGCATTGCAAGGTGCAATTCTGAAATTTTTTGCTTTTTCCTGCTCCTCTTAGCATGATAAAGAAGATTCAAAGAGAGTGAGATGCCAGCTCCTTTCATTCAGTCAGTAGCTTCAATCATTTCTGGACGTTTTTCAATGGCAAAAATCATTGAATATTGTAAATGCACAAACAGTAATTTCTCCACATTGCAAGGTGCAATTCTGAAATTTTTTGCTTTTTCCTGCTCCTCTTAGCATGATAAAGAAGATTCAAAGAGAGTGAGATGCCAGCTCCTTTCATTAAGTCAGTAGCTTCAATCATTTCTGGTATATGAATAACATGATGTTTTTCAATGGCAAAAATCAGTGAATATTGTAAATGCACAAACAGTAATTTCTCCGCATTGCAAGGTGCAATTCTGAAATTTTTTGCTTTTTCCTGCTCCTCTTAGCATGATAAAGAAGATTCAAAGAGAGTGAGATGCCAGCTCCTTTCATTCAGTCAGTAGCTTCAATCATTTCTGGACGTTTTTCAATGGCAAAAATCAATGAATATTGTAAATGCACAAACAGTAATTTCTCCGCATTGCAAGGTGCAATTCTGAAATTTTTTGCTTTTTCCTGCTCCTCTTAGCATGATAAACAAGATTCAAAGAGAGTGAGATGCCAGCTCCTTTCATTCAGTCAGTAGCTTCAATCATTTCTGGACGTTTTTCAATGGCAAAAATCAATGAATATTGTAAATGCACAAACAGTAATTTCTCCGCATTGCAAGGTGCAATTCTGAAATTTTTTGCTTTTACCTGCTCCTCTTAGCATGATAAAGAAGATTCAAAGAGAGTGAGATGCCAGCTCCTTTCATTCAGTCAGTAGCTTCAAACATTTCTGGTATATGAATAACATGATGTTTTTCAATGGCAAAAATCAATGAATATTGTAAATGCACAAACAGTAATTTCTCCGCATTGCAAGGTGCAATTCTGAAATTTTTTGCTTTTTCCTGCTCCTCTTAGCATGATAAAGAAGATTCAAAGAGAGTGAGATGCCAGCTCCTTTCATTCAGTCAGTAGCTTCAATCATTTCTGGACGTTTTTCAATGGCAAAAATCAATGAATATTGTAAATGCACAAACAGTAATTTCTCCGCATTGCAAGGTGCAATTCTGAAATTTTTTGCTTTTTCCTGCTCCTCTTAGCATGATAAACAAGATTCAAAGAAAGTGAGATGCCAGCTCCTTTCATTCAGTCAGTAGCTTCAATCATTTCTGGACGTTTTTCAATGGCAAAAATCAATGAATATTGTAAATGCACAAACAGTAATTTCTCCGCATTGCAAGGTGCAATTCTGAAATTTTTTGCTTTTTCCTGCTCCTCTTAGCATGATAAAGAAGATTCAAAGAGAGTGAGATGCCAGCTCCTTTCATTCAGTCAGTAGCTTCAAACATTTCTGGTATATGAATAACATGATGTTTTTCAATGGCAAAAATCAATGAATATTGTAAATGCACAAACAGTAATTTCTCCGCATTGCAAGGTGCAATTCTGAAATTTTTTGCTTTTTCCTGCTCCTCTTAGCATGATAAAGAAGATTCAAAGAGAGTGAGATGCCAGCTCCTTTCATTCAGTCAGTAGCTTCAATCATTTCTGGACGTTTTTCAATGGCAAAAATCAATGAATATTGTAAATGCACAAAGAGTAATTTCTCCGCATTGCAAGGTGCAATTCTGAAATTTTTTGCTTTTTCCTGCTCCTCTTAGCATGATAAAGAAGATTCAAAGAGTGAGATGCCAGCTCCTTTCATTGTCAGTAGCTTCAAACATTTCTGGTATATGAATAACATGATGTTTTTCAATGGCAAAAATCAATGAATATTGTAAATGCACAAACAGTAATTTCTCCGCATTGCAAGGTGCAATTCTGAAATTTTTTGCTTTTTCCTGCTCCTCTTAGCATGATAAAGAAGATTCAAAGAGAGTGAGATGCCAGCTCCTTTCATTCAGTCAGTAGCTTCAATCATTTCTGGATGTTTTTCAATGGCAAAAATCATTGAATATTGTAAATGCACAAACAGTAATTTCTCCGCATTGCAAGGTGCAATTCTGAAATTTTTTGCTTTTTCCTGCTCCTCTTAGCATGATAAAGAAGATTCAAAGAGAGTGAGATGCCAGCTCCTTTCATTCAGTCAGTAGCTTCAATCATTTCTGGATGTTTTTCAATGGCAAAAATCAATGAATATTGTAAATGCACAAACAGTAATTTCTCCGCATTGCAAGGTGCAATTCTGAAATTTTTTGCTTTTTTCTGCTCCTCTTAGCATGATAAAGAAGATTCAAAGAGAGTGAGATGCCAGCTCCTTTCATTCAGTCAGTAGCTTCAAACATTTCTGGTATATGAATAACATGATGTTTTTCAATGGCAAAAATCAATGAATATTGTAAATGCACAAACAGTAATTTCTCCGCATTGCAAGGTGCAATTCTGAAATTTTTTGCTTTTTCCTGCTCCTCTTAGCATGATAAAGAAGATTCAAAGAGAGTGAGATGCCAGCTCCTTTCATTCAGTCAGTAGCTTCAATCATTTCTGGACGTTTTTCAATGGCAAAAATCAATGAATATTGTAAATGCACAAACAGTAATTTCTCCGCATTGCAAGGTGCAATTCTGAAATTTTTTGCTTTTTCCTGCTCCTCTTAGCATGATAAACAAGATTCAAAGAGAGTGAGATGCCAGCTCCTTTCATTCAGTCAGTAGCTTCAATCATTTCTGGATGTTTTTCAATGGCAAAAATCAATGAATATTGTAAATGCACAAACAGTAATTTCTCCGCATTGCAAGGTGCAATTCTGAAATTTTTTGCTTTTTCCTGCTCCTCTTAGCATGATAAAGAAGATTCAAAGAGAGTGAGATGCCAGCTCCTTTCATTCAGTCAGTAGCTTCAATCATTTCTGGACGTTTTTCAATGGCAAAAATCAATGAATATTGTAAATGCACAAACAGTAATTTCTCCGCATTGCAAGGTGCAATTCTGAAATTTTTTGCTTTTTCCTGCTCCTCTTAGCATGATAAAGAAGATTCAAAGAGAGTGAGATGCCAGCTCCTTTCATTCAGTCAGTAGCTTCAATCATTTCTGGACGTTTTTCAATGGCAAAAATCAATGAATATTGTAAATGCACAAACAGTAATTTCTCCGCATTGCAAGGTGCAATTCTGAAATTTTTTGCTTTTTCCTGCTCCTCTTAGCATGATAAAGAAGATTCAAAGAGAGTGAGATGCCAGCTCCTTTCATTCAGTCAGTAGCTTCAAACATTTCTGGTATATGAATAACATGATGTTTTTCAATGGCAAAAATCAATGAATATTGTAAATGCACAGACAGTAATTTCTCCGCATTGCAAGGTGCAATTCTGAAATTTTTTGCTTTTTCCTGCTCCTCTAAGCATGGTAAAGAAGATTCAAAGAGAGTGAGATGCCAGCTCCTTTCATTCAGTCAGTAGCTTCAATCATTTCTGGACGTTTTTCAATGGCAAAAATCAGTGAATATTGTAAATGCACAAACAGTAATTTCTCGGCATTGCAAGGTGCAATTCTGAAATTTTTTGCTTTTTCCTGCTCCTCTTAGCATGATAAACAAGATTCAAAGTGAATGAGATGCCAGCTCCTTTCATTCAGTCAGTAGCTTCAATCATTTCTGGACGTTTTTCAATGGCAAAAATCAATGAATATTGTAAATGCACAAACAGTAATTTCTCCGCATTGCAAGGTGCAATTCTGAAATTTTTTGCTTTTTCCTGCTCCTCTTAGCATGATAAAGAAGATTCAAAGAGAGTGAGATGCCAGCTCCTTTCATTCAGTCAGTAGCTTCAAACATTTCTGGTATATGAATAACATGATGTTTTTCAATGGCAAAAATCAATGAATATTGTAAATGCACAAACAGTAATTTCTCCGCATTGCAAGGTGCAATTCTGAAATTTTTTGCTTTTTCCTGCTCCTCTTAGCATGATAAACAAGATTCAAAGAGAGTGAGATGCCAGCTCCTTTCATTCAGTCAGTAGCTTCAATCATTTCTGGACGTTTTTCAATGGCAAAAATCAATGAATATTGTAAATGCACAAACAGTAATTTCTCCGCATTGCAAGGTGCAATTCTGAATTTTTTTGCTTTTTCCTGCTCCTCTTAGCATGATAAAGAAGATTCAAAGAGAGTGAGATGCCAGCTCCTTTCATTCAGTCAGTAGCTTCAAACATTTCTGGTATATGAATAACATGATGTTTTTCAATGGCAAAAATCAATGAATATTGTAAATGCACAAACAGTAATTTCTCCGCATTGCAAGGTGCAATTTTGAAATTTTTTGCTTTTTCCTGCTCATCTTAGCATGATAAAGAAGATTCAAAGAGAGTGAGATGCCAGCTCCTTTCATTCAGTCAGTAGCTTCAATCATTTCTGGACGTTTTTCAATGGCAAAAATCAATGAATATTGTAAATGCACAAACAGTAATTTCTCTGCATTGCAAGGTGCAATTCTGAATTTTTTTGCTTTTTCCTGCTCCTCTTAGCATGATAAACAAGATTCAAAGAGAGTGAGATGCCAGCTCCTTTCATTCAGTCAGTAGCTTCAAACATTTCTGGTATATGAATAACATGATGTTTTTCAATGGCAAAAATCAATGAATATTGTAAATGCACAAACAGTAATTTCTCCGCATTGCAAGGTGCAATTCTGAAATTTTTTGCTTTTTCCTGCTCCTCTTAGCATGATAAAGAAGATTCAAAGAGAGTGAGATGCCAGCTCCTTTCATTCAGTCAGTAGCTTCAATCATTTCTGGACGTTTTTCAATGGCAAAAATCAATGAATATTGTAAATGCACAAACAGTAATTTCTCCGCATTGCAAGGTGCAATTCTGAAATTTTTTGCTTTTTCCTGCTCCTCTTAGCATGATAAACAAGATTCAAAGAGAGTGAGATGCCAGCTCCTTTCATTCAGTCAGTAGCTTCAATCATTTCTGGATGTTTTTCAATGGCAAAAATCAATGAATATTGTAAATGCACAAACAGTAATTTCTCCGCATTGCAAGGTGCAATTCTGAAATTTTTTGCTTTTTCCTGCTCCTCTTAGCATGATAAAGAAGATTCAAAGAGAGTGAGATGCCAGCTCCTTTAATTCAGTCAGTAGCTTCAATCATTTCTGGACGTTTTTCAATGGCAAAAATCAATGAATATTGTAAATGCACAAACAGTAATTTCTCCGCATTGCAAGGTGAAATTCTGAAATTTTTTGCTTTTTCCTGCTCCTCTTAGCATGATAAAGAAGATTCAAAGAGTGAGATGCCAGCTCCTTTCATTGTCAGTAGCTTCAAACATTTCTGGTATATGAATAACATGATGTTTTTCAATGGCAAAAATCAATGAATATTGTAAATGCACAAACAGTAATTTCTCCGCATTGCAAGGTGCAATTCTGAAATTTTTTGCTTTTTTATGCTCCTCTTAGCAAGATAAACAAGATTCAAAGAGAGTGAGATGCCAGCTCCTTTCATTCAGTCAGTAGCTTCAATCATTTCTGGACGTTTTTCAATGGCAAAAATCAATGAATATTGTAAATGCACAAACAGTAATTTCTCCGCATTGCAAGGTGCAATTCTGAAATTTTTTGCTTTTTCCTGCTCCTCTTAGCATGATAAAGAAGATTCAAAGAGAGTGAGATGCCAGCTCCTTTCATTCAGTCAGTAGCTTCAATCATTTCTGGACGTTTTTCAATGGCAAAAATCAATGAATATTGTAAATGCACAAACAGTAATTTCTCCGCATTGCAAGGTGCAATTCTGAAATTTTTTGCTTTTTCCTGCTCCTCTTAGCATGATAAAGAAGATTCAAAGAGAGTGAGATGCCAGCTCCTTTCATTCAGTCAGTAGCTTCAATCATTTCTGGACGTTTTTCAATGGCAAAAATCAATGAATATTGTAAATGCACAAACAGTAATTTCTCCGCATTGCAAGGTGCAATTCTGAAATTTTTTGCTTTTTCCTGCTCCTCTTAGCATGATAAAGAAGATTCAAAGAGAGTGAGATGCCAGCTCCTTTCATTCAGTCAGTAGCTTCAAACATTTCTGGTATATGAATAACATGATGTTTTTCAATGGCAAAAATCAATGAATATTGTAAATGCACAAACAGTAATTTCTCCGCATTGCAAGGTGCAATTCTGAATTTTTTTGATTTTTCCTGCTCCTCTAAGCATGATAAAGAAGATTCAAAGAGAGTGAGATGCCAGCTCCTTTCATTCAGTCAGTAGCTTCAATCATTTCTGGACGTTTTTCAATGGCAAAAATCAATGAATATTGTAAATGCACAAACAGTAATTTCTCCGCATTGCAAGGTGCAATTCTGAAATTTTTTGCTTTTTCCTGCTCCTCTTAGCATGATAAACAAGATTCAAAGAGAATGAGATGCCAGCTCCTTTCATTCAGTCAGTAGCTTCAATCATTTCTGGACGTTTTTCAATGGCAAAAATCAATGAATATTGTAAATGCACAAACAGTAATTTCTCCGCATTGCAAGGTGCAATTCTGAAATTTTTTGCTTTTTCCTGCTCCTCTTAGCATGATAAAGAAGATTCAAAGAGAGTGAGATGCCAGCTCCTTTCATTCAGTCAGTAGCTTCAAACATTTCTGGTATATGAATAACATGATGTTTTTCAATGGCAAAAATCAATGAATATTGTAAATGCACAAACAGTAATTTCTCCGCATTGCAAGGTGCAATTCTGAAATTTTTTGCGTTTTCCTGCTCCTCTTAGCATGATAAAGAAGATTCAAAGAGAGTGAGATGCCAGCTCCTTTCATTCAGTCAGTAGCTTCAATCATTTCTGGACGTTTTTCAATGGCAAAAATCAATGAATATTGTAAATGCACATACAGTAATTTCTCCGCATTGCAAGGTGCAATTCTGAATTTTTTTGCTTTTTCCTGCTCCTCTTAGCATGATAAAGAAGATTCAAAGAGAGTGAGATGCCAGCTCCTTTCATTCAGTCAGTAGCTTCAATCATTTCTGGATGTTTTTCAATGGCAAAAATCAATGAATATTGTAAATGCACAAACAGTAATTTCTCCGCATTGCAAGGTGCAATTCTGAAATTTTTTGCTTTTTTCTGCTCCTCTTAGCATGATAAAGAAGATTCAAAGAGAGTGAGATGCCAGCTCCTTTCATTCAGTCAGTAGCTTCAAACATTTCTGGTATATGAATAACATGATGTTTTTCAATGGCAAAAATCAATGAATATTGTAAATGCACAAACAGTAATTTCTCCGCATTGCAAGGTGCAATTCTGAAATTTTTTGCTTTTTCCTGCTCCTCTTAGCATGATAAACAAGATTCAAAGAGAGTGAGATGCCAGCTCCTTTCATTCAGTCAGTAGCTTCAATCATTTCTGGACGTTTTTCAATGGCAAAAATCAATGAATATTGTAAATGCACAAACAGTAATTTCTCCGCATTGCAAGGTGCAATTCTGAAATTTTTTGCTTTTTCCTACTCCTCTTAGCATGATAAACAAGATTCAAAGAGAGTGAGATGCCAGCTCCTTTCATTCAGTCAGTAGCTTCAATCATTTCTGGATGTTTTTCAATGGCAAAAATCAATGAATATTGTAAATGCACAAACAGTAATTTCTCCGCATTGCAAGGTGCAATTCTGAAATTTTTTGCTTTTTCCTGCTCCTCTTAGCATGATAAAGAAGATTCAAAGAGAGTGAGATGCCAGCTCCTTTCATTCAGTCAGTAGGTTCAATAATTTCTGGACGTTTTTCAATGGCAAAAATCAATGAATATTGTAAATGCACAAACAGTAATTTCTCCGCATTGCAAGGTGCAATTCTGAAATTTTTTGCTTTTTCCTGCTCCTCTTAGCATGATAAAGAAGATTCAAAGAGAGTGAGATGCCAGCTCCTTCCATTCAGTCAGTAGCTTCAATCATTTCTGGACGTTTTTCAATGGCAAAAATCAATGAATATTGTAAATGCACAAACAGTAATTTCTCCGCATTGCAAGGTGCAATTCTGAAATTTTTTGCTTTTTCCTGCTCCTCTTAGCATGATAAAGAAGATTCAAAGAGAGTGAGATGCCAGCTCCTTTCATTCAGTCAGTAGCTTCAATCATTTCTGGTATATGAATAACATGATGTTTTTCAATGGCAAAAATCAGTGAATATTGTAAATGCACAAACAGTAATTTCTCCGCATTGCAAGGTGCAATTCTGAAATTTTTTGCTTTTTCCTGCTCCTCTTAGCATGATAAAGAAGATTCAAAGAGAGTGAGATGCCAGCTCCTTTCATTCAGTCAGTAGCTTCAATCATTTCTGGACGTTTTTCAATGGCAAAAATCAATGAATATTGTAAATGCACAAACAGTAATTTCTCCGCATTGCAAGGTGCAGTTCTGAAATTTTTTGCTTTTTCCTGCTCCTCTTAGCATGATAAAGAAGATTCAAAGAGAGTGAGATGCCAGCTCCTTTCATTCAGTCAGTAGCTTCAATCATTTCTGGACGTTTTTCAATGGCAAAAATCAATGAATATTGTAAATGCACAAACAGTAATTTCTCCGCATTGCAAGGTGCAATTCTGAAATTTTTTGCTTTTTCCTGCTCCTCTTAGCATGATAAAGAAGATTCAAAGAGAGTGAGATGCCAGCTCCTTTCATTCAGTCAGTAGCTTCAATCATTTCTGGACGTTTTTCAATGGCAAAAATCAATGAATATTGTAAATGCACAAACAGTAATTTCTCCGCATTGCAAGGTGCAATTCTGAAATTTTTTGCTTTTTCCTGCTCCTCTTAGCATGATAAAGAAGATTCAAAGAGAGTGAGATGCCAGCTCCTTTCATTCAGTCAGTAGCTTCAAACATTTCTGGTATATGAATAACATGATGTTTTTCAATGGCAAAAATCAATGAATATTGTAAATGCACAAACAGTAATTTCTCCGCATTGCAAGGTGCAATTCTGAATTTTTTTGATTTTTCCTGCTCCTCTAAGCATGATAAAGAAGATTCAAAGAGAGTGAGATGCCAGCTCCTTTCATTCAGTCAGTAGCTTCAATCATTTCTGGACGTTTTTCAATGGCAAAAATCAATGAATATTGTAAATGCACAAACAGTAATTTCTCCGCATTGCAAGGTGCAATTCTGAAATTTTTTGCTTTTTCCTGCTCCTCTTAGCATGATAAACAAGATTCAAAGAGAATGAGATGCCAGCTCCTTTCATTCAGTCAGTAGCTTCAATCATTTCTGGACGTTTTTCAATGGCAAAAATCAATGAATATTGTAAATGCACAAACAGTAATTTCTCCGCATTGCAAGGTGCAATTCTGAAATTTTTTGCTTTTTCCTGCTCCTCTTAGCATGATAAAGAAGATTCAAAGAGAGTGAGATGCCAGCTCCTTTCATTCAGTCAGTAGCTTCAAACATTTCTGGTATATGAATAACATGATGTTTTTCAATGGCAAAAATCAATGAATATTGTAAATGCACAAACAGTAATTTCTCCGCATTGCAAGGTGCAATTCTGAAATTTTTTGCGTTTTCCTGCTCCTCTTAGCATGATAAAGAAGATTCAAAGAGAGTGAGATGCCAGCTCCTTTCATTCAGTCAGTAGCTTCAATCATTTCTGGACGTTTTTCAATGGCAAAAATCAATGAATATTGTAAATGCACATACAGTAATTTCTCCGCATTGCAAGGTGCAATTCTGAATTTTTTTGCTTTTTCCTGCTCCTCTTAGCATGATAAAGAAGATTCAAAGAGAGTGAGATGCCAGCTCCTTTCATTCAGTCAGTAGCTTCAATCATTTCTGGATGTTTTTCAATGGCAAAAATCAATGAATATTGTAAATGCACAAACAGTAATTTCTCCGCATTGCAAGGTGCAATTCTGAAATTTTTTGCTTTTTTCTGCTCCTCTTAGCATGATAAAGAAGATTCAAAGAGAGTGAGATGCCAGCTCCTTTCATTCAGTCAGTAGCTTCAAACATTTCTGGTATATGAATAACATGATGTTTTTCAATGGCAAAAATCAATGAATATTGTAAATGCACAAACAGTAATTTCTCCGCATTGCAAGGTGCAATTCTGAAATTTTTTGCTTTTTCCTGCTCCTCTTAGCATGATAAACAAGATTCAAAGAGAGTGAGATGCCAGCTCCTTTCATTCAGTCAGTAGCTTCAATCATTTCTGGACGTTTTTCAATGGCAAAAATCAATGAATATTGTAAATGCACAAACAGTAATTTCTCCGCATTGCAAGGTGCAATTCTGAAATTTTTTGCTTTTTCCTACTCCTCTTAGCATGATAAACAAGATTCAAAGAGAGTGAGATGCCAGCTCCTTTCATTCAGTCAGTAGCTTCAATCATTTCTGGATGTTTTTCAATGGCAAAAATCAATGAATATTGTAAATGCACAAACAGTAATTTCTCCGCATTGCAAGGTGCAATTCTGAAATTTTTTGCTTTTTCCTGCTCCTCTTAGCATGATAAAGAAGATTCAAAGAGAGTGAGATGCCAGCTCCTTTCATTCAGTCAGTAGGTTCAATAATTTCTGGACGTTTTTCAATGGCAAAAATCAATGAATATTGTAAATGCACAAACAGTAATTTCTCCGCATTGCAAGGTGCAATTCTGAAATTTTTTGCTTTTTCCTGCTCCTCTTAGCATGATAAAGAAGATTCAAAGAGAGTGAGATGCCAGCTCCTTCCATTCAGTCAGTAGCTTCAATCATTTCTGGACGTTTTTCAATGGCAAAAATCAATGAATATTGTAAATGCACAAACAGTAATTTCTCCGCATTGCAAGGTGCAATTCTGAAATTTTTTGCTTTTTCCTGCTCCTCTTAGCATGATAAAGAAGATTCAAAGAGAGTGAGATGCCAGCTCCTTTCATTCAGTCAGTAGCTTCAATCATTTCTGGTATATGAATAACATGATGTTTTTCAATGGCAAAAATCAGTGAATATTGTAAATGCACAAACAGTAATTTCTCCGCATTGCAAGGTGCAATTCTGAAATTTTTTGCTTTTTCCTGCTCCTCTTAGCATGATAAAGAAGATTCAAAGAGAGTGAGATGCCAGCTCCTTTCATTCAGTCAGTAGCTTCAATCATTTCTGGACGTTTTTCAATGGCAAAAATCAATGAATATTGTAAATGCACAAACAGTAATTTCTCCGCATTGCAAGGTGCAATTCTGAAATTTTTTGCTTTTTCCTGCTCCTCTTAGCATGATAAACAAGATTCAAAGAGAGTGAGATGCCAGCTCCTTTCATTCAGTCAGTAGCTTCAATCATTTCTGGACGTTTTTCAATGGCAAAAATCAATGAATATTGTAAATGCACAAACAGTAATTTCTCCGCATTGCAAGGTGCAATTCTGAAATTTTTTGCTTTTTCCTGCTCCTCTTAGCATGATAAAGAAGATTCAAAGAGAGTGAGATGCCAGCTCCTTTCATTCAGTCAGTAGCTTCAAACATTTCTGGTATATGAATAACATGATGTATTTCAATGGCAAAAATCAATGAATATTGTAAATGCACAAACAGTAATTTCTCCGCATTGCAAGGTGCAATTCTGAATTTTTTTGCTTTTTCCTTCTCCTCTAAGCATGATAAAGAAGATTAAAAGAGAGTGAGATGCCAGCTCCTTTCATTCAGTCAGTAGCTTCAATCATTTCTGGACGTTTTTCAATGGCAAAAATCAATGAATATTGTAAATGCACAAACAGTAATTTCTCCGCATTGCAAGGTGCAATTCTGAAATTTTTTGCTTTTTCCTGCTCCTCTTAGCATGATAAACAAGATTCAAAGAGAATGAGATGCCAGCTCCTTTCATTCAGTCAGTAGCTTCAATCATTTCTGGACGTTTTTCAATGGCAAAAATCAATGAATATTGTAAATGCACAAACAGTAATTTCTCCGCATTGCAAGGTGCAATTCTGAAATTTTTTGCTTTTTCCTGCTCCTCTTAGCATGATAAAGAAGATTCAAAGAGAGTGAGATGCCAGCTCCTTTCATTCAGTCAGTAGCTTCAAACATTTCTGGTATATGAATAACATGATGTTTTTCAATGGCAAAAATCAATGAATATTGTAAATGCACAAACAGTAATTTCTCCGCATTGCAAGGTGCAATTCTGAAATTTTTTGCTTTTTCCTGCTCCTCTTAGCATGATAAAGAAGATTCAAAGAGAGTGAGATGCCAGCTCCTTTCATTCAGTCAGTAGCTTCAATCATTTCTGGACGTTTTTCAATGGCAAAAATCAATGAATATTGTAAATGCACAAACAGTAATTTCTCCGCATTGCAAGGTGCAATTCTGAATTTTTTTGCTTTTTCCTGCTCCTCTTAGCATGATAAAGAAGATTCAAAGAGAGTGAGATGCCAGCTCCTTTCATTCAGTCAGTAGCTTCAAACATTTCTGGTATATGAATAACATGATGTTTTTCAATGGCAAAAATCAATGAATATTGTAAATGCACAAACAGTAATTTCTCCGCATTGCAAGGTGCAATTTTGAAATTTTTTGCTTTTTCCTGCTCCTCTTAGCATGATAAAGAAGATTCAAAGAGAGTGAGATGCCAGCTCCTTTCATTCAGTCAGTAGCTTCAATCATTTCTGGACGTTTTTCAATGGCAAAAATCAATGAATATTGTAAATGCACAAACAGTAATTTCTCCGCATTGCAAGGTGCAATTCTGAAATTTTTTGCTTTTTCCTGCTCCTCTTAGCATGATAAACAAGATTCAAAGAGAGTGAGATGCCAGCTCCTTTCATTCAGTCAGTAGCTTCAATCATTTCTGGATGTTTTTCAATGGCAAAAATCAATGAATATTGTAAATGCACAAACAGTAATTTCTCCGCATTGCAAGGTGCAATTCTGAAATTTTTTGCTTTTTTCTGCTCCTCTTAGCATGATAAAGAAGATTCAAAGAGAGTGAGATGCCAGCTCCTTTCATTCAGTCAGTAGCTTCAAACATTTCTGGTATATGAATAACATGATGTTTTTCAATGGCAAAAATCAATGAATATTGTAAATGCACAAACAGTAATTTCTCCGCATTGCAAGGTGCAATTCTGAAATTTTTTGCTTTTTCCTGCTCCTCTTAGCATGATAAACAAGATTCAAAGAGAGTGAGATGCCAGCTCCTTTCATTCAGTCAGTAGCTTCAATCATTTCTGGATGTTTTTCAATGGCAAAAATCAATGAATATTGTAAATGCACAAACAGTAATTTCTCCGCATTGCAAGGTGCAATTCTGAAATTTTTTGCTTTTTCCTGCTCCTCTTAGCATGATAAAGAAGATTCAAAGAGATTGAGATGCCAGCTCCTTTCATTCAGTCAGTAGCTTCAATAATTTCTGGACGTTTTTCAATGGCAAAAATCAATGAATATTGTAAATGCACAAACAGTAATTTCTCCGCATTGCAAGGTGCAATTCTGAAATTTTTTGCTTTTTCCTGCTCCTCTTAGCATGATAAAGAAGATTCAAAGAGAGTGAGATGCCAGCTCCTTTCATTCAGTCAGTAGCTTCAATCATTTCTGGACGTTTTTCAATGGCAAAAATCAATGAATATTGTAAATGCACAAACAGTAATTTCTCCGCATTGCAAGGTGCAATTCTGAAATTTTTTGCTTTTTCCTGCTCCTCTTAGCATGATAAAGAAGATTCAAAGAGAGTGAGATGCCAGCTCCTTTCATTCAGTCAGTAGCTTCAATCATTTCTGGACGTTTTTCAATGGCAAAAATCATTGAATATTGTAAATGCACAAACAGTAATTTCTCCACATTGCAAGGTGCAATTCTGAAATTTTTTGCTTTTTCCTGCTCCTCTTAGCATGATAAAGAAGATTCAAAGAGAGTGAGATGCCAGCTCCTTTCATTCAGTCAGTAGCTTCAATCATTTCTGGTATATGAATAACATGATGTTTTTCAATGGCAAAAATCAGTGAATATTGTAAATGCACAAACAGTAATTTCTCCGCATTGCAAGGTGCAATTCTGAAATTTTTTGCTTTTTCCTGCTCCTCTTAGCATGATAAAGAAGATTCAAAGAGAGTGAGATGCCAGCTCCTTTCATTCAGTCAGTAGCTTCAATCATTTCTGGACGTTTTTCAATGGCAAAAATCAATGAATATTGTAAATGCACAAACAGTAATTTCTCCGCATTGCAAGGTGCAATTCTGAAATTTTTTGCTTTTTCCTGCTCCTCTTAGCATGATAAACAAGATTCAAAGAGAGTGAGATGCCAGCTCCTTTCATTCAGTCAGTAGCTTCAATCATTTCTGGACGTTTTTCAATGGCAAAAATCAATGAATATTGTAAATGCACAAACAGTAATTTCTCCGCATTGCAAGGTGCAATTCTGAAATTTTTTGCTTTTTCCTGCTCCTCTTAGCATGATAAAGAAGATTCAAAGAGAGTGAGATGCCAGCTCCTTTCATTCAGTCAGTAGCTTCAAACATTTCTGGTATATGAATAACATGATGTTTTTCAATGGCAAAAATCAATGAATATTGTAAATGCACAAACAGTAATTTCTCCGCATTGCAAGGTGCAATTCTGAATTTTTTTGATTTTTCCTGCTCCTCTAAGCATGATAAAGAAGATTCAAAGAGAGTGAGATGCCAGCTCCTTTCATTCAGTCAGTAGCTTCAATCATTTCTGGACGTTTTTCAATGGCAAAAATCAATGAATATTGTAAATGCACAAACAGTAATTTCTCCGCATTGCAAGGTGCAATTCTGAAATTTTTTGCTTTTTCCTGCTCCTCTTAGCATGATAAACAAGATTCAAAGAGAATGAGATGCCAGCTCCTTTCATTCAGTCAGTAGCTTCAATCATTTCTGGACGTTTTTCAATGGCAAAAATCAATGAATATTGTAAATGCACAAACAGTAATTTCTCCGCATTGCAAGGTGCAATTCTGAAATTTTTTGCTTTTTCCTGCTCCTCTTAGCATGATAAAGAAGATTCAAAGAGAGTGAGATGCCAGCTCCTTTCATTCAGTCAGTAGCTTCAAACATTTCTGGTATATGAATAACATGATGTTTTTCAATGGCAAAAATCAATGAATATTGTAAATGCACAAACAGTAATTTCTCCGCATTGCAAGGTGCAATTCTGAAATTTTTTGCGTTTTCCTGCTCCTCTTAGCATGATAAAGAAGATTCAAAGAGAGTGAGATGCCAGCTCCTTTCATTCAGTCAGTAGCTTCAATCATTTCTGGACGTTTTTCAATGGCAAAAATCAATGAATATTGTAAATGCACAAACAGTAATTTCTCCGCATTGCAAGGTGCAATTCTGAATTTTTTTGCTTTTTCCTGCTCCTCTTAGCATGATAAAGAAGATTCAAAGAGAGTGAGATGCCAGCTCCTTTCATTCAGTCAGTAGCTTCAATCATTTCTGGATGTTTTTCAATGGCAAAAATCAATGAATATTGTAAATGCACAAACAGTAATTTCTCCGCATTGCAAGGTGCAATTCTGAAATTTTTTGCTTTTTTCTGCTCCTCTTAGCATGATAAAGAAGATTCAAAGAGAGTGAGATGCCAGCTCCTTTCATTCAGTCAGTAGCTTCAAACATTTCTGGTATATGAATAACATGATGTTTTTCAATGGCAAAAATCAATGAATATTGTAAATGCACAAACAGTAATTTCTCCGCATTGCAAGGTGCAATTCTGAAATTTTTTGCTTTTTCCTGCTCCTCTTAGCATGATAAACAAGATTCAAAGAGAGTGAGATGCCAGCTCCTTTCATTCAGTCAGTAGCTTCAATCATTTCTGGACGTTTTTCAATGGCAAAAATCAATGAATATTGTAAATGCACAAACAGTAATTTCTCCGCATTGCAAGGTGCAATTCTGAAATTTTTTGCTTTTTCCTACTCCTCTTAGCATGATAAACAAGATTCAAAGAGAGTGAGATGCCAGCTCCTTTCATTCAGTCAGTAGCTTCAATCATTTCTGGATGTTTTTCAATGGCAAAAATCAATGAATATTGTAAATGCACAAACAGTAATTTCTCCGCATTGCAAGGTGCAATTCTGAAATTTTTTGCTTTTTCCTGCTCCTCTTAGCATGATAAAGAAGATTCAAAGAGAGTGAGATGCCAGCTCCTTTCATTCAGTCAGTAGGTTCAATAATTTCTGGACGTTTTTCAATGGCAAAAATCAATGAATATTGTAAATGCACAAACAGTAATTTCTCCGCATTGCAAGGTGCAATTCTGAAATTTTTTGCTTTTTCCTGCTCCTCTTAGCATGATAAAGAAGATTCAAAGAGAGTGAGATGCCAGCTCCTTCCATTCAGTCAGTAGCTTCAATCATTTCTGGACGTTTTTCAATGGCAAAAATCAATGAATATTTTAAATGCACAAACAGTAATTTCTCCGCATTGCAAGGTGCAATTCTGAAATTTTTTGCTTTTTCCTGCTCCTCTTAGCATGATAAAGAAGATTCAAAGAGAGTGAGATGCCAGCTCCTTTCATTCAGTCAGTAGCTTCAATCATTTCTGGTATATGAATAACATGATGTTTTTCAATGGCAAAAATCAGTGAATATTGTAAATGCACAAACAGTAATTTCTCCGCATTGCAAGGTGCAATTCTGAAATTTTTTGCTTTTTCCTGCTCCTCTTAGCATGATAAAGAAGATTCAAAGAGAGTGAGATGCCAGCTCCTTTCATTCAGTCAGTAGCTTCAATCATTTCTGGACGTTTTTCAATGGCAAAAATCAATGAATATTGTAAATGCACAAACAGTAATTTCTCCGCATTGCAAGGTGCAATTCTGAAATTTTTTGCTTTTTCCTGCTCCTCTTAGCATGATAAACAAGATTCAAAGAGAGTGAGATGCCAGCTCCTTTCATTCAGTCAGTAGCTTCAATCATTTCTGGACGTTTTTCAATGGCAAAAATCAATGAATATTGTAAATGCACAAACAGTAATTTCTCCGCATTGCAAGGTGCAATTCTGAAATTTTTTGCTTTTTCCTGCTCCTCTTAGCATGATAAAGAAGATTCAAAGAGAGTGAGATGCCAGCTCCTTTCATTCAGTCAGTAGCTTCAAACATTTCTGGTATATGAATAACATGATGTTTTTCAATGGCAAAAATCAATGAATATTGTAAATGCACAAACAGTAATTTCTCCGCATTGCAAGGTGCAATTCTGAATTTTTTTGCTTTTTCCTTCTCCTCTAAGCATGATAAAGAAGATTAAAAGAGAGTGAGATGCCAGCTCCTTTCATTCAGTCAGTAGCTTCAATCATTTCTGGACGTTTTTCAATGGCAAAAATCAATGAATATTGTAAATGCACAAACAGTAATTTCTCCGCATTGCAAGGTGCAATTCTGAAATTTTTTGCTTTTTCCTGCTCCTCTTAGCATGATAAACAAGATTCAAAGAGAATGAGATGCCAGCTCCTTTCATTCAGTCAGTAGCTTCAATCATTTCTGGACGTTTTTCAATGGCAAAAATCAATGAATATTGTAAATGCACAAACAGTAATTTCTCCGCATTGCAAGGTGCAATTCTGAAATTTTTTGCTTTTTCCTGCTCCTCTTAGCATGATAAAGAAGATTCAAAGAGAGTGAGATGCCAGCTCCTTTCATTCAGTCAGTAGCTTCAAACATTTCTGGTATATGAATAACATGATGTTTTTCAATGGCAAAAATCAATGAATATTGTAAATGCACAAACAGTAATTTCTCCGCATTGCAAGGTGCAATTCTGAAATTTTTTGCTTTTTCCTGCTCCTCTTAGCATGATAAAGAAGATTCAAAGAGAGTGAGATGCCAGCTCCTTTCATTCAGTCAGTAGCTTCAATCATTTCTGGACGTTTTTCAATGGCAAAAATCAATGAATATTGTAAATGCACAAACAGTAATTTCTCCGCATTGCAAGGTGCAATTCTGAATTTTTTTGCTTTTTCCTGCTCCTCTTAGCATGATAAAGAAGATTCAAAGAGAGTGAGATGCCAGCTCCTTTCATTCAGTCAGTAGCTTCAAACATTTCTGGTATATGAATAACATGATGTTTTTCAATGGCAAAAATCAATGAATATTGTAAATGCACAAACAGTAATTTCTCCGCATTGCAAGGTGCAATTTTGAAATTTTTTGCTTTTTCCTGCTCCTCTTAGCATGATAAAGAAGATTCAAAGAGAGTGAGATGCCAGCTCCTTTCATTCAGTCAGTAGCTTCAATCATTTCTGGACGTTTTTCAATGGCAAAAATCAATGAATATTGTAAATGCACAAACAGTAATTTCTCCGCATTGCAAGGTGCAATTCTGAAATTTTTTGCTTTTTCCTGCTCCTCTTAGCATGATAAACAAGATTCAAAGAGAGTGAGATGCCAGCTCCTTTCATTCAGTCAGTAGCTTCAATCATTTCTGGATGTTTTTCAATGGCAAAAATCAATGAATATTGTAAATGCACAAACAGTAATTTCTCCGCATTGCAAGGTGCAATTCTGAAATTTTTTGCTTTTTTCTGCTCCTCTTAGCATGATAAAGAAGATTCAAAGAGAGTGAGATGCCAGCTCCTTTCATTCAGTCAGTAGCTTCAAACATTTCTGGTATATGAATAACATGATGTTTTTCAATGGCAAAAATCAATGAATATTGTAAATGCACAAACAGTAATTTCTCCGCATTGCAAGGTGCAATTCTGAAATTTTTTGCTTTTTCCTGCTCCTCTTAGCATGATAAACAAGATTCAAAGAGAGTGAGATGCCAGCTCCTTTCATTCAGTCAGTAGCTTCAATCATTTCTGGATGTTTTTCAATGGCAAAAATCAATGAATATTGTAAATGCACAAACAGTAATTTCTCCGCATTGCAAGGTGCAATTCTGAAATTTTTTGCTTTTTCCTGCTCCTCTTAGCATGATAAAGAAGATTCAAAGAGATTGAGATGCCAGCTCCTTTCATTCAGTCAGTAGCTTCAATAATTTCTGGACGTTTTTCAATGGCAAAAATCAATGAATATTGTAAATGCACAAACAGTAATTTCTCCGCATTGCAAGGTGCAATTCTGAAATTTTTTGCTTTTTCCTGCTCCTCTTAGCATGATAAAGAAGATTCAAAGAGAGTGAGATGCCAGCTCCTTTCATTCAGTCAGTAGCTTCAATCATTTCTGGACGTTTTTCAATGGCAAAAATCAATGAATATTGTAAATGCACAAACAGTAATTTCTCCGCATTGCAAGGTGCAATTCTGAAATTTTTTGCTTTTTCCTGCTCCTCTTAGCATGATAAAGAAGATTCAAAGAGAGTGAGATGCCAGCTCCTTTCATTCAGTCAGTAGCTTCAATCATTTCTGGACGTTTTTCAATGGCAAAAATCATTGAATATTGTAAATGCACAAACAGTAATTTCTCCACATTGCAAGGTGCAATTCTGAAATTTTTTGCTTTTTCCTGCTCCTCTTAGCATGATAAAGAAGATTCAAAGAGAGTGAGATGCCAGCTCCTTTCATTCAGTCAGTAGCTTCAATCATTTCTGGTATATGAATAACATGATGTTTTTCAATGGCAAAAATCAGTGAATATTGTAAATGCACAAACAGTAATTTCTCCGCATTGCAAGGTGCAATTCTGAAATTTTTTGCTTTTTCCTGCTCCTCTTAGCATGATAAAGAAGATTCAAAGAGAGTGAGATGCCAGCTCCTTTCATTCAGTCAGTAGCTTCAATCATTTCTGGACGTTTTTCAATGGCAAAAATCAATGAATATTGTAAATGCACAAACAGTAATTTCTCCGCATTGCAAGGTGCAATTCTGAAATTTTTTGCTTTTTCCTGCTCCTCTTAGCATGATAAACAAGATTCAAAGAGAGTGAGATGCCAGCTCCTTTCATTCAGTCAGTAGCTTCAATCATTTCTGGACGTTTTTCAATGGCAAAAATCAATGAATATTGTAAATGCACAAACAGTAATTTCTCCGCATTGCAAGGTGCAATTCTGAAATTTTTTGCTTTTTCCTGCTCCTCTTAGCATGATAAAGAAGATTCAAAGAGAGTGAGATGCCAGCTCCTTTCATTCAGTCAGTAGCTTCAAACATTTCTGGTATATGAATAACATGATGTTTTTCAATGGCAAAAATCAATGAATATTGTAAATGCACAAACAGTAATTTCTCCGCATTGCAAGGTGCAATTCTGAAATTTTTTGCTTTTTCCTGCTCCTCTTAGCATGATAAAGAAGATTCAAAGAGAGTGAGATGCCAGCTCCTTTCATTCAGTCAGTAGCTTCAATCATTTCTGGACGTTTTTCAATGGCAAAAATCAATGAATATTGTAAATGCACAAACAGTAATTTCTCCGCATTGCAAGGTGCAATTCTGAAATTTTTTGCTTTTTCCTGCTCCTCTTAGCATGATAAACAAGATTCAAAGAAAGTGAGATGCCAGCTCCTTTCATTCAGTCAGTAGCTTCAATCATTTCTGGACGTTTTTCAATGGCAAAAATCAATGAATATTGTAAATGCACAAACAGTAATTTCTCCGCATTGCAAGGTGCAATTCTGAAATTTTTTGCTTTTTCCCGCTCCTCTTAGCATGATAAAGAAGATTCAAAGAGAGTGAGATGCCAGCTCCTTTCATTCAGTCAGTAGCTTCAAACATTTCTGGTATATGAATAACATGATGTTTTTCAATGGCAAAAATCAATGAATATTGTAAATGCACAAACAGTAATTTCTCCGCATTGCAAGGTGCAATTCTGAAATTTTTTGCTTTTTCCTGCTCCTCTTAGCATGATAAAGAAGATTCAAAGAGAGTGAGATGCCAGCTCCTTTCATTCAGTCAGTAGCTTCAATCATTTCTGGACGTTTTTCAATGGCAAAAATCAATGAATATTGTAAATGCACAAAGAGTAATTTCTCCGCATTGCAAGGTGCAATTCTGAAATTTTTTGCTTTTTCCTGCTCCTCTTAGCATGATAAAGAAGATTCAAAGAGTGAGATGCCAGCTCCTTTCATTGTCAGTAGCTTCAAACATTTCTGGTATATGAATAACATGATGTTTTTCAATGGCAAAAATCAATGAATATTGTAAATGCACAAACAGTAATTTCTCCGCATTGCAAGGTGCAATTCTGAAATTTTTTGCTTTTTCCTGCTCCTCTTAGCATGATAAAGAAGATTCAAAGAGAGTGAGATGCCAGCTCCTTTCATTCAGTCAGTAGCTTCAATCATTTCTGGACGTTTTTCAATGGCAAAAATCATTGAATATTGTAAATGCACAAACAGTAATTTCTCCGCATTGCAAGGTGCAATTCTGAAATTTTTTGCTTTTTCCTGCTCCTCTTAGCATGATAAAGCAGATTCAAAGAGAGTGAGATGCCAGCTCCTTTCATTCAGTCAGTAGCTTCAATCATTTCTGGATGTTTTTCAATGGCAAAAATCAATGAATATTGTAAATGCACAAACAGTAATTTCTCCGCATTGCAAGGTGCAATTCTGAAATTTTTTGCTTTTTTCTGCTCCTCTTAGCATGATAAAGAAGATTCAAAGAGAGTGAGATGCCAGCTCCTTTCATTCAGTCAGTAGCTTCAAACATTTCTGGTATATGAATAACATGATGTTTTTCAATGGCAAAAATCAATGAATATTGTAAATGCACAAACAGTAATTTCTCCGCATTGCAAGGTGCAATTCTGAAATTTTTTGCTTTTTCCTGCTCCTCTTAGCATGATAAAGAAGATTCAAAGAGAGTGAGATGCCAGCTCCTTTCATTCAGTCAGTAGCTTCAATCATTTCTGGACGTTTTTCAATGGCAAAAATCAATGAATATTGTAAATGCACAAACAGTAATTTCTCCGCATTGCAAGGTGCAATTCTGAAATTTTTTGCTTTTTCCTGCTCCTCTTAGCATGATAAACAAGATTCAAAGAGAGTGAGATGCCAGCTCCTTTCATTCAGTCAGTAGCTTCAATCATTTCTGGATGTTTTTCAATGGCAAAAATCAATGAATATTGTAAATGCACAAACAGTAATTTCTCCGCATTGCAAGGTGCAATTCTGAAATTTTTTGCTTTTTCCTGCTCCTCTTAGCATGATAAAGAAGATTCAAAGAGAGTGAGATGCCTGCTCCTTTCATTCAGTCAGTAGCTTCAATCATTTCTGGACGTTTTTCAATGGCAAAAATCAATGAATATTGTAAATGCACAAACAGTAATTTCTCCGCATTGCAAGGTGCAATTCTGAAATTTTTTGCTTTTTCCTGCTCCTCTAAGCATGGTAAAGAAGATTCAAAGAGAGTGAGATGCCAGCTCCTTTCATTCAGTCAGTAGCTTCAATCATTTCTGGACGTTTTTCAATGGCAAAAATCAGTGAATATTGTAAATGCACAAACAGTAATTTCTCGGCATTGCAAGGTGCAATTCTGAAATTTTTTGCTTTTTCCTGCTCCTCTTAGCATGATAAACAAGATTCAAAGTGAATGAGATGCCAGCTCCTTTCATTCAGTCAGTAGCTTCAATCATTTCTGGACGTTTTTCAATGGCAAAAATCAATGAATATTGTAAATGCACAAACAGTAATTTCTCCGCATTGCAAGGTGCAATTCTGAAATTTTTTGCTTTTTCCTGCTCCTCTTAGCATGATAAAGAAGATTCAAAGAGAGTGAGATGCCAGCTCCTTTCATTCAGTCAGTAGCTTCAAACATTTCTGGTATATGAATAACATGATGTTTTTCAATGGCAAAAATCAATGAATATTGTAAATGCACAAACAGTAATTTCTCCGCATTGCAAGGTGCAATTCTGAAATTTTTTGCTTTTTCCTGCTCCTCTTAGCATGATAAACAAGATTCAAAGAGAGTGAGATGCCAGCTCCTTTCATTCAGTCAGTAGCTTCAATCATTTCTGGACGTTTTTCAATGGCAAAAATCAATGAATATTGTAAATGCACAAACAGTAATTTCTCCGCATTGCAAGGTGCAATTCTGAATTTTTTTGCTTTTTCCTGCTCCTCTTAGCATGATAAAGAAGATTCAAAGAGAGTGAGATGCCAGCTCCTTTCATTCAGTCAGTAGCTTCAAACATTTCTGGTATATGAATAACATGATGTTTTTCAATGGCAAAAATCAATGAATATTGTAAATGCACAAACAGTAATTTCTCCGCATTGCAAGGTGCAATTTTGAAATTTTTTGCTTTTTCCTGCTCATCTTAGCATGATAAAGAAGATTCAAAGAGAGTGAGATGCCAGCTCCTTTCATTCAGTCAGTAGCTTCAATCATTTCTGGACGTTTTTCAATGGCAAAAATCAATGAATATTGTAAATGCACAAACAGTAATTTCTCTGCATTGCAAGGTGCAATTCTGAATTTTTTTGCTTTTTCCTGCTCCTCTTAGCATGATAAACAAGATTCAAAGAGAGTGAGATGCCAGCTCCTTTCATTCAGTCAGTAGCTTCAAACATTTCTGGTATATGAATAACATGATGTTTTTCAATGGCAAAAATCAATGAATATTGTAAATGCACAAACAGTAATTTCTCCGCATTGCAAGGTGCAATTCTGAAATTTTTTGCTTTTTCCTGCTCCTCTTAGCATGATAAAGAAGATTCAAAGAGAGTGAGATGCCAGCTCCTTTCATTCAGTCAGTAGCTTCAATCATTTCTGGACGTTTTTCAATGGCAAAAATCAATGAATATTGTAAATGCACAAACAGTAATTTCTCCGCATTGCAAGGTGCAATTCTGAAATTTTTTGCTTTTTCCTGCTCCTCTTAGCATGATAAACAAGATTCAAAGAGAGTGAGATGCCAGCTCCTTTCATTCAGTCAGTAGCTTCAATCATTTCTGGATGTTTTTCAATGGCAAAAATCAATGAATATTGTAAATGCACAAACAGTAATTTCTCCGCATTGCAAGGTGCAATTCTGAATTTTTTTGCTTTTTCCTGCTCCTCTTAGCATGATAAAGAAGATTCAAAGAGAGTGAGATGCCAGCTCCTTTAATTCAGTCAGTAGCTTCAATCATTTCTGGACGTTTTTCAATGGCAAAAATCAATGAATATTGTAAATGCACAAACAGTAATTTCTCCGCATTGCAAGGTGAAATTCTGAAATTTTTTGCTTTTTCCTGCTCCTCTTAGCATGATAAAGAAGATTCAAAGAGTGAGATGCCAGCTCCTTTCATTGTCAGTAGCTTCAAACATTTCTGGTATATGAATAACATGATGTTTTTCAATGGCAAAAATCAATGAATATTGTAAATGCACAAACAGTAATTTCTCCGCATTGCAAGGTGCAATTCTGAAATTTTTTGCTTTTTTATGCTCCTCTTAGCAAGATAAACAAGATTCAAAGAGAGTGAGATGCCAGCTCCTTTCATTCAGTCAGTAGCTTCAATCATTTCTGGACGTTTTTCAATGGCAAAAATCAATGAATATTGTAAATGCACAAACAGTAATTTCTCCGCATTGCAAGGTGCAATTCTGAAATTTTTTGCTTTTTCCTGCTCCTCTTAGCATGATAAAGAAGATTCAAAGAGAGTGAGATGCCAGCTCCTTTCATTCAGTCAGTAGCTTCAATCATTTCTGGACGTTTTTCAATGGCAAAAATCAATGAATATTGTAAATGCACAAACAGTAATTTCTCCGCATTGCAAGGTGCAATTCTGAAATTTTTTGCTTTTTCCTGCTCCTCTTAGCATGATAAACAAGATTCAAAGAGAGTGAGATGCCAGCTCTTTTCATTCAGTCAGTAGCTTCAATCATTTCTGGACGTTTTTCAATGACAAAAATCAATGAATATTGTAAATGCACAAACAGTAATTTCTCCGCATTGCAAGGTGCAATTCTGAAATTTTTTGCTTTTTCCTGCTCCTCTTAGCATGATAAAGAAGATTCAAAGAGAGTGAGATGCCAGCTCCTTTCATTCAGTCAGTAGCTTCAATCATTTCTGGACGTTTTTCAATGGCAAAAATCATTGAATATTGTAAATGCACAAACAGTAATTTCTCCGCATTGCAAGGTGCAATTCTGAAATTTTTTGCTTTTTCCTGCTCCTCTTAGCATGATAAAGAAGATTCAAAGAGAGTGAGATGCCAGCTCCTTTAATTCAGTCAGTAGCTTCAATCATTTCTGGACGTTTTTCAATGGCAAAAATCAATGAATATTGTAAATGCACAAACAGTAATTTCTCCGCATTGCAAGGTGAAATTCTGAAATTTTTTGCTTTTTCCTGCTCCTCTTAGCATGATAAAGAAGATTCAAAGAGTGAGATGCCAGCTCCTTTCATTGTCAGTAGCTTCAAACATTTCTGGTATATGAATAACATGATGTTTTTCAATGGCAAAAATCAATGAATATTGTAAATGCACAAACAGTAATTTCTCCGCATTGCAAGGTGCAATTCTGAAATTTTTTGCTTTTTTATGCTCCTCTTAGCAAGATAAACAAGATTCAAAGAGAGTGAGATGCCAGCTCCTTTCATTCAGTCAGTAGCTTCAATCATTTCTGGACGTTTTTCAATGGCAAAAATCAATGAATATTGTAAATGCACAAACAGTAATTTCTCCGCATTGCAAGGTGCAATTCTGAAATTTTTTGCTTTTTCCTGCTCCTCTTAGCATGATAAAGAAGATTCAAAGAGAGTGAGATGCCAGCTCCTTTCATTCAGTCAGTAGCTTCAATCATTTCTGGACATTTTTCAATGGCAAAAATCAATGAATATTGTAAATGCACAAACAGTAATTTCTCCGCATTGCAAGGTGCAATTCTGAAATTTTTTGCTTTTTCCTGCTCCTCTTAGCATGATAAACAAGATTCAAAGAGAGTGAGATGCCAGCTCCTTTCATTCAGTCAGTAGCTTCAATCATTTCTGGATGTTTTTCAATGGCAAAAATCAATGAATATTGTAAATGCACAAACAGTAATTTCTCCGCATTGCAAGGTGCAATTCTGAAATTTTTTGCTTTTTCCTGCTCCTCTTAGCATGATAAAGAAGATTCAAAGAGAGTGAGATGCCAGCTCCTTTAATTCAGTCAGTAGCTTCAATCATTTCTGGACGTTTTTCAATGGCAAAAATCAATGAATATTGTAAATGCACAAACAGTAATTTCTCCGCATTGCAAGGTGAAATTCTGAAATTTTTTGCTTTTTCCTGCTCCTCTTAGCATGATAAAGAAGATTCAAAGAGTGAGATGCCAGCTCCTTTCATTGTCAGTAGCTTCAAACATTTCTGGTATATGATTAACATGATGTTTTTCAATGGCAAAAATCAATGAATATTGTAAATGCACAAACAGTAATTTCTCCGCATTGCAAGGTGCAATTCTGAAATTTTTTGCTTTTTTATGCTCCTCTTAGCAAGATAAACAAGATTCAAAGAGAGTGAGATGCCAGCTCCTTTCATTCAGTCAGTAGCTTCAATCATTTCTGGACGTTTTTCAATGGCAAAAATCAATGAATATTGTAAATGCACAAACAGTAATTTCTCCGCATTGCAAGGTGCAATTCTGAAATTTTTTGCTTTTTCCTGCTCCTCTTAGCATGATAAAGAAGATTCAAAGAGAGTGAGATGCCAGCTCCTTTCATTCAGTCAGTAGCTTCAATCATTTCTGGACGTTTTTCAATGGCAAAAATCAATGAATATTGTAAATGCACAAACAGTAATTTCTCCGCATTGCAAGGTGCAATTCTGAAATTTTTTGCTTTTTCCTGCTCCTCTTAGCATGATAAACAAGATTCAAAGAGAGTGAGATGCCAGCTCTTTTCATTCAGTCAGTAGCTTCAATCATTTCTGGACGTTTTTCAATGACAAAAATCAATGAATATTGTAAATGCACAAACAGTAATTTCTCCGCATTGCAAGGTGCAATTCTGAAATTTTTTGCTTTTTCCTGCTCCTCTTAGCATGATAAAGAAGATTCAAAGAGAGTGAGATGCCAGCTCCTTTCATTCAGTCAGTAGCTTCAATCATTTCTGGACGTTTTTCAATGGCAAAAATCATTGAATATTGTAAATGCACAAACAGTAATTTCTCCGCATTGCAACTTGCAATTCTGAAATTTTTTGCTTTTTCCTGCTCCTCTTAGCATGATAAAGAATATTCAAAGAGAGTGAGATGCCAGCTCCTTTAATTCAGTCAGTAACTTCAATCATTTCTGGACGTTTTTCAATGGCAAAAATCAATGAATATTGTAAATGCACAAACAGTAATTTCTCCGCATTGCAAGGTGAAATTCTGAAATTTTTTGCTTTTTCCTGCTCCTCTTAGCATGATAAAGAAGACTCAAAGAGTGAGATGCCAGCTCCTTTCATTGTCAGTAGCTTCAAACATTTCTGGTATATGAATAACATGATGTTTTTCAATGGCAAAAATCAATGAATATTGTAAATGCACAAACAGTAATTTCTCCGCATTGCAAGGTGCAATTCTGAAATTTTTTGCTTTTTTATGCTCCTCTTAGCAAGATAAACAAGATTCAAAGAGAGTGAGATGCCAGCTCCTTTCATTCAGTCAGTAGCTTCAATCATTTCTGGACGTTTTTCAATGGCAAAAATCAATGAATATTGTAAATGCACAAACAGTAATTTCTCCGCATTGCAAGGTGCAATTCTGAAATTTTTTGCTTTTTCCTGCTCCTCTTAGCATGATAAAGAAGATTCAAAGAGAGTGAGATGCCAGCTCCTTTCATTCAGTCAGTAGCTTCAATCATTTCTGGACGTTTTTCAATGGCAAAAATCAATGAATATTGTAAATGCACAAACAGTAATTTCTCCGCATTGCAAGGTGCAATTCTGAAATTTTTTGCTTTTTCCTGCTCCTCTTAGCATGTTAAACAAGATTCAAAGAGAGTGAGATGCCAGCTCTTTTCATTCAGTCAGTAGCTTCAATCATTTCTGGACGTTTTTCAATGACAAAAATCAATGAATATTGTAAATGCACAAACAGTAATTTCTCCGCATTGCAAGGTGCAATTCTGAAATTTTTTGCTTTTTCCTGCTCCTCTTAGCATGATAAAGAAGATTCAAAGAGAGTGAGATGCCAGCTCCTTTCATTCAGTCAGTAGCTTCAATCATTTCTGGACGTTTTTCAATGGCAAAAATCATTGAATATTGTAAATGCACAAACAGTAATTTCTCCGCATTGCAAGGTGCAATTCTGAAATTTTTTGCTTTTTCCTGCTCCTCTTAGCATGATAAAGAAGATTCAAAGAGAGTGAGATGCCAGCTCCTTTCATTCAGTCAGTAGCTTCAATCATTTCTGGTATATGAATAACATGATGTTTTTCAATGGCAAAAATCAATGAATATTGTAAATGCACAAACAGTAATTTCTCCGCATTGCCAGGTGCAATTCTGAATTTTTTTGCTTTTTCCTGCTCCTCTTAGCATGATAAAGAAGATTCAAAGAGAGTGATATGCCAGCTCCTTTCATTCAGTCAGTAGCTTCAATCATTTCTGGACGTTTTTCAATGGCAAAAATCAATGAATATTGTAAATGCACAAACAGTAATTTCTCCGCATTGCAAGGTGCAATTCTGAAATTTTTTGCTTTTTCCTGCTCCTCTTAGCATGATAAAGAAGATTCAAAGAGAGTGAGATGCCAGCTCCTTTCATTCAGTCAGTAGCTTCAATCATTTCTGGACGTTTTTCAATGGCAAAAATCAATGAATATTGTAAATGCACAAACAGTAATTTCTCCGCATTGCAAGGTGCAATTCTGAAATTTTTTGCTTTTTCCTGCTCCTCTTAGCATGATAAAGAAGATTCAAAGAGAGTGAGATGCCAGCTCCTTTCATTCAGTCAGTAGCTTCAAACATTTCTGGTATATGAATAACATGATGTTTTTCAATGGCAAAAATCAATGAATATTGTAAATGCACAGACAGTAATTTCTCCGCATTGCAAGGTGCAATTCTGAAATTTTTTGCTTTTTCCTGCTCCTCTAAGCATGGTAAAGAAGATTCAAAGAGAGTGAGATGCCAGCTCCTTTCATTCAGTCAGTAGCTTCAATCATTTCTGGACGTTTTTCAATGGCAAAAATCAATGAATATTGTAAATGCACAAACAGTAATTTCTCGGCATTGCAAGGTGCAATTCTGAAATTTTTTGCTTTTTCCTGCTCCTCTTAGCATGATAAACAAGATTCAAAGTGAATGAGATGCCAGCTCCTTTCATTCAGTCAGTAGCTTCAATCATTTCTGGACGTTTTTCAATGGCAAAAATCAATGAATATTGTAAATGCACAAACAGTAATTTCTCCGCATTGCAAGGTGCAATTCTGAAATTTTTTGCTTTTTCCTGCTCCTCTTAGCATGATAAAGAAGATTCAAAGAGAGTGAGATGCCAGCTCCTTTCATTCAGTCAGTAGCTTCAAACATTTCTGGTATATGAATAACATGATGTTTTTCAATGGCAAAAATCAATGAATATTGTAAATGCACAAACAGTAATTTCTCCGCATTGCAAGGTGCAATTCTGAAATTTTTTGCTTTTTCCTGCTCCTCTTAGCATGATAAACAAGATTCAAAGAGAGTGAGATGCCAGCTCCTTTCATTCAGTCAGTAGCTTCAATCATTTCTGGACGTTTTTCAATGGCAAAAATCAATGAATATTGTAAATGCACAAACAGTAATTTCTCCGCATTGCAAGGTGCAATTCTGAATTTTTTTGCTTTTTCCTGCTCCTCTTAGCATGATAAAGAAGATTCAAAGAGAGTGAGATGCCAGCTCCTTTCATTCAGTCAGTAGCTTCAAACATTTCTGGTATATGATTAACATGATGTTTTTCAATGGCAAAAATCAATGAATATTGTAAATGCACAAACAGTAATTTCTCCGCATTGCAAGGTGCAATTTTGAAATTTTTTGCTTTTTCCTGCTCCTCTTAGCATGATAAAGAAGATTCAAAGAGAGTGAGATGCCAGCTCCTTTCATTCAGTCAGTAGCTTCAATCATTTCTGGACGTTTTTCAATGGCAAAAATCAATGAATATTGTAAATGCACAAACAGTAATTTCTCTGCATTGCAAGGTGCAATTCTGAATTTTTTTGCTTTTTCCTGCTCCTCTTAGCAAGATAAACAAGATTCAAAGAGAGTGAGATGCCAGCTCCTTTCATTCAGTCAGTAGCTTCAAACATTTCTGGTATATGAATAACATGATGTTTTTCAATGGCAAAAATCAATGAATATTGTAAATGCACAAACAGTAATTTCTCCGCATTGCAAGGTGCAATTCTGAAATTTTTTGCTTTTTCCTGCTCCTCTTAGCATGATAAAGAAGATTCAAAGAGAGTGAGATGCCAGCTCCTTTCATTCAGTCAGTAGCTTCAATCATTTCTGGACGTTTTTCAATGGCAAAAATCAATGAATATTGTAAATGCACAAACAGTAATTTCTCCGCATTGCAAGGTGCAATTCTGAAATTTTTTGCTTTTTCCTGCTCCTCTTAGCATGATAAAGAAGATTCAAAGAGAGTGAGATGCCAGCTCCTTTAATTCAGTCAGTAGCTTCAATCATTTCTGGACGTTTTTCAATGGCAAAAATCAATGAATATTGTAAATGCACAAACAGTAATTTCTCCGCATTGCAAGGTGAAATTCTGAAATTTTTTGCTTTTTCCTGCTCCTCTTAGCATGATAAAGAAGATTCAAAGAGTGAGATGCCAGCTCCTTTCATTGTCAGTAGCTTCAAACATTTCTGGTATATGAATAACATGATGTTTTTCAATGGCAAAAATCAATGAATATTGTAAATGCACAAACAGTAATTTCTCCGCATTGCAAGGTGCAATTCTGAAATTTTTTGCTTTTTTATGCTCCTCTTAGCAAGATAAACAAGATTCAAAGAGAGTGAGATGCCAGCTCCTTTCATTCAGTCAGTAGCTTCAATCATTTCTGGACGTTTTTCAATGGCAAAAATCAATGAATATTGTAAATGCACAAACAGTAATTTCTCCGCATTGCAAGGTGCAATTCTGAAATTTTTTGCTTTTTCCTGCTCCTCTTAGCATGATAAAGAAGATTCAAAGAGAGTGAGATGCCAGCTCCTTTCATTCAGTCAGTAGCTTCAATCATTTCTGGACGTTTTTCAATGGCAAAAATCAATGAATATTGTAAATGCACAAACAGTAATTTCTCCGCATTGCAAGGTGCAATTCTGAAATTTTTTGCTTTTTCCTGCTCCTCTTAGCATGATAAACAAGATTCAAAGAGAGTGAGATGCCAGCTCTTTTCATTCAGTCAGTAGCTTCAATCATTTCTGGACGTTTTTCAATGACAAAAATCAATGAATATTGTAAATGCACAAACAGTAATTTCTCCGCATTGCAAGGTGCAATTCTGAAATTTTTTGCTTTTTCCTGCTCCTCTTAGCATGATAAAGAAGATTCAAAGAGAGTGAGATGCCAGCTCCTTTCATTCAGTCAGTAGCTTCAATCATTTCTGGACGTTTTTCAATGGCAAAAATCATTGAATATTGTAAATGCACAAACAGTAATTTCTCCGCATTGCAAGGTGCAATTCTGAAATTTTTTGCTTTTTCCTGCTCCTCTTAGCATGATAAAGAAGATTCAAAGAGAGTGAGATGCCAGCTCCTTTCATTCAGTCAGTAGCTTCAATCATTTCTGGTATATGAATAACATGATGTTTTTCAATGGCAAAAATCAATGAATATTGTAAATGCACAAACAGTAATTTCTCCGCATTGCCAGGTGCAATTCTGAAATTTTTTGCTTTTTCCTGCTCCTCTTAGCATGATAAAGAAGATTCAAAGAGAGTGATATGCCAGCTCCTTTCATTCAGTCAGTAGCTTCAATCATTTCTGGACGTTTTTCAATGGCAAAAATCAATGAATATTGTAAATGCACAAACAGTAATTTCTCCGCATTGCAAGGTGCAATTCTGAAATTTTTTGCTTTTTCCTGCTCCTCTTAGCATGATAAAGAAGATTCAAAGACAGTGAGATGCCAGCTCCTTTCATTCAGTCAGTAGCTTCAATCATTTCTGGACGTTTTTCAATGGCAAAAATCAATGAATATTGTAAATGCACAAACAGTAATTTCTCCGCATTGCAAGGTGCAATTCTGAAATTTTTTGCTTTTTCCTGCTCCTCTTAGCATGATAAACAAGATTCAAAGAGAGTGAGATGCCAGCTCCTTTCATTCAGTCAGTAGCTTCAATCATTTCTGGACGTTTTTCAAAGGCAAAAATCAATGAATATTGTAAATGCACAAACAGTAATTTCTCCGCATTGCAAGGTGCAATTCTGAAATTTTTTGCTTTTTCCTGCTCCTCTTAGCATGATAAACAAGAATCAAAGAGAGTGAGATGCCAGCTCCTTTCATTCAGTCAGTAGCTTCAATCATTTCTGGTATATGAATAACATGATGTTTTTCAATGGCAAAAATCAGTGAATATTGTAAATGCACAAACAGTAATTTCTCCGCATTGCAAGGTGCAATTCTGAAATTTTTTGCTTTTTCCTGCTCCTCTTAGCATGATAAAGAAGATTCAAAGAGAGTGAGATGCCAGCTCCTTTCATTCAGTCAGTAGCTTCAAACATTTCTGGTATATGAATAACATGATGTTTTTCAATGGCAAAAATCAATGAATATTGTAAATGCACAAACAGTAATTTCTCCGCATTGCAAGGTGCAATTCTGAAATTTTTTGCTTTTTCCTGCTCCTCTTAGCATGATAAACAAGATTCAAAGAGAGTGAGATGCCAGCTCCTTTCATTCAGTCAGTAGCTTCAATCATTTCTGGACGTTTTTCAATGGCAAAAATCAATGAATATTGTAAATGCACAAACAGTAATTTCTCCGCATTGCAAGGTGCAATTCTGAATTTTTTTGCTTTTTCCTGCTCCTCTTAGCATGATAAAGAAGATTCAAAGAGAGTGAGATGCCAGCTCCTTTCATTCAGTCAGTAGCTTCAAACATTTCTGGTATATGAATAACATGATGTTTTTCAATGGCAAAAATCAATGAATATTGTAAATGCACAAACAGTAATTTCTCCGCATTGCAAGGTGCAATTTTGAAATTTTTTGCTTTTTCCTGCTCCTCTTAGCATGATAAAGAAGATTCAAAGAGAGTGAGATGCCAGCTCCTTTCATTCAGTCAGTAGCTTCAATCATTTCTGGACGTTTTTCAATGGCAAAAATCAATGAATATTGTAAATGCACAAACAGTAATTTCTCTGCATTGCAAGGTGCAATTCTGAATTTTTTTGCTTTTTCCTGCTCCTCTTAGCAAGATAAACAAGATTCAAAGAGAGTGAGATGCCAGCTCCTTTCATTCAGTCAGTAGCTTCAAACATTTCTGGTATATGAATAACATGATGTTTTTCAATGGCAAAAATCAATGAATATTGTAAATGCACAAACAGTAATTTCTCCGCATTGCAAGGTGCAATTCTGAAATTTTTTGCTTTTTCCTGCTCCTCTTAGCATGATAAAGAAGATTCAAAGAGAGTGAGATGCCAGCTCCTTTCATTCAGTCAGTAGCTTCAATCATTTCTGGACGTTTTTCAATGGCAAAAATCAATGAATATTGTAAATGCACAAACAGTAATTTCTCCGCATTGCAAGGTGCAATTCTGAAATTTTTTGCTTTTTCCTGCTCCTCTTAGCATGATAAACAAGATTCAAAGAGAGTGAGATGCCAGCTCCTTTCATTCAGTCAGTAGCTTCAATCATTTCTGGATGTTTTTCAATGGCAAAAATCAATGAATATTGTAAATGCACAAACAGTAATTTCTCCACATTGCAAGGTGCAATTCTGAAATTTTTTGCTTTTTCCTGCTCCTCTTAGCATGATAAAGAAGATTCAAAGAGAGTGAGATGCCAGCTCCTTTAATTCAGTCAGTAGCTTCAATCATTTCTGGACGTTTTTCAATGGCAAAAATCAATGAATATTGTAAATGCACAAACAGTAATTTCTCCGCATTGCAAGGTGAAATTCTGAAATTTTTTGCTTTTTCCTGCTCCTCTTAGCATGATAAAGAAGATTCAAAGAGTGAGATGCCAGCTCCTTTCATTGTCAGTAGCTTCAAACATTTCTGGTATATGAATAACATGATGTTTTTCAATGGCAAAAATCAATGAATATTGTAAATGCACAAACAGTAATTTCTCCGCATTGCAAGGTGCAATTCTGAAATTTTTTGCTTTTTTATGCTCCTCTTAGCATGATAAAGAAGATTCAAAGAGAGTGAGATGCCAGCTCCTTTCATTCAGTCAGTAGCTTCAATCATTTCTGGACGTTTTTCAATGGCAAAAATCAATGAATATTGTAAATGCACAAACAGTAATTTCTCCGCATTGCAAGGTGCAATTCTGAAATTTTTTGCTTTTTCCTGCTCCTCTTAGCATGATAAAGAAGATTCAAAGAGAGTGAGATGCCAGCTCCTTTCATTCAGTCAGTAGCTTCAATCATTTCTGGACGTTTTTCAATGGCAAAAATCAATGAATATTGTAAATGCACAAACAGTAATTTCTCCGCATTGCAAGGTGCAATTCTGAAATTTTTTGCTTTTTCCTGCTCCTCTTAGCATGATAAACAAGATTCAAAGAGAGTGAGATGCCAGCTCTTTTCATTCAGTCAGTAGCTTCAATCATTTCTGGACGTTTTTCAATGACAAAAATCAATGAATATTGTAAATGCACAAACAGTAATTTCTCCGCATTGCAAGGTGCAATTCTGAAATTTTTTGCTTTTTCCTGCTCCTCTTAGCATGATAAAGAAGATTCAAAGAGAGTGAGATGCCAGCTCCTTTCATTCAGTCAGTAGCTTCAATCATTTCTGGACATTTTTCAATGGCAAAAATCATTGAATATTGTAAATGCACAAACAGTAATTTCTCCGCATTGCAAGGTGCAATTCTGAAATTTTTTGCTTTTTCCTGCTCCTCTTAGCATGATAAAGAAGATTCAAAGAGAGTGAGATGCCAGCTCCTTTCATTCAGTCAGTAGCTTCAATCATTTCTGGTATATGAATAACATGATGTTTTTCAATGGCAAAAATCAATGAATATTGTAAATGCACAAACAGTAATTTCTCCGCATTGCCAGGTGCAATTCTGAAATTTTTTGCTTTTTCCTGCTCCTCTTAGCATGATAAAAAAGATTCAAAGAGAGTGATATGCCAGCTCCTTTCATTCAGTCAGTAGCTTCAATCATTTCTGGACGTTTTTCAATGGCAAAAATCAATGAATATTGTAAATGCACAAACAGTAATTTCTCCGCATTGCAAGGTGCAATTCTGAAATTTTTTGCTTTTTCCTGCTCCTCTTAGCATGATAAAGAAGATTCAAAGAGAGTGAGATGCCAGCTCCTTTCATTCAGTCAGTAGCTTCAATCATTTCTGGACGTTTTTCAATGGCAAAAATCAATGAATATTGTAAATGCACAAACAGTAATTTCTCCGCATTGCAAGGTGCAATTCTGAAATTTTTTGCTTTTTCCTGCTCCTCTTAGCATGATAAACAAGATTCAAAGAGAGTGAGATGCCAGCTCCTTTCATTCAGTCAGTAGCTTCAATCATTTCTGGACGTTTTTCAAAGGCAAAAATCAATGAATATTGTAAATGCACAAACAGTAATTTCTCCGCATTGCAAGGTGCAATTCTGAAATTTTTTGCTTTTTCCTGCTCCTCTTAGCATGATAAACAAGATTCAAAGAGAGTGAGATGCCAGCTCCTTTCATTCAGTCAGTAGCTTCAATCATTTCTGGTATATGAATAACATGATGTTTTTCAATGGCAAAAATCAGTGAATATTGTAAATGCACAAACAGTAATTTCTCCGCATTGCAAGGTGCAATTCTGAAATTTTTTGCTTTTTCCTGCTCCTCTTAGCATGATAAAGAAGATTCAAAGAGAGTGAGATGCCAGCTCCTTTCATTCAGTCAGTAGCTTCAATCATTTCTGGACGTTTTTCAATGGCAAAAATCAATGAATATTGTAAATGCACAAACAGTAATTTCTCCGCATTGCAAGGTGCAATTCTGAAATTTTTTGCTTTTTCCTGCTCCTCTTAGCATGATAAAGAAGATTCAAAGAGTGAGATGCCAGCTCCTTTCATTGTCAGTAGCTTCAAACATTTCTGGTATATGAATAACATGATGTTTTTCAATGGCAAAAATCAATGAATATTGTAAATGCACAAACAGTAATTTCTCCGCATTGCAAGGTGCAATTCTGAAATTTTTTGCTTTTTTATGCTCCTCTTAGCAAGATAAACAAGATTCAAAGAGAGTGAGATGCCAGCTCCTTTCATTCAGTCAGTAGCTTCAATCATTTCTGGACGTTTTTCAATGGCAAAAATCAATGAATATTGTAAATGCACAAACAGTAATTTCTCCGCATTGCAAGGTGCAATTCTGAAATTTTTTGCTTTTTCCTGCTCCTCTTAGCATGATAAAGAAGATTCAAAGAGAGTGAGATGCCAGCTCCTTTCATTCAGTCAGTAGCTTCAATCATTTCTGGACGTTTTTCAATGGCAAAAATCAATGAATATTGTAAATGCACAAACAGTAATTTCTCCGCATTGCAAGGTGCAATTCTGAAATTTTTTGCTTTTTCCTGCTCCTCTTAGCATGATAAACAAGATTCAAAGAGAGTGAGATGCCAGCTCCTTTCATTCAGTCAGTAGGTTCAATCATTTCTGGTATATGAATAACATGATGTTTTTCAATGGCAAAAATCAGTGAATATTGTAAATGCACAAACAGTAATTTCTCCGCATTGCAAGGTGCAATTCTGAAATTTTTTGCTTTTTCCTGCTCCTCTTAGCATGATAAAGAAGATTCAAAGAGAGTGAGATGCCAGCTCCTTTCATTCAGTCAGTAGCTTCAATCATTTCTGGACGTTTTTCAATGGCAAAAATCAATGAATATTGTAAATGCACAAACAGTAATTTCTCCGCATTGCAAGGTGCAATTCTGAAATTTTTTGCTTTTTCCTGCTCCTCTTAGCATGATAAACAAGATTCAAAGAGAGTGAGATGCCAGCTCCTTTCATTCAGTCAGTAGCTTCAATCATTTCTGGACGTTTTTCAATGGCAAAAATCAATGAATATTGTAAATGCACAAACAGTAATTTCTCCGCATTGCAAGGTGCAATTCTGAAATTTTTTGCTTTTTCCTGCTCCTCTTAGCATGATAAAGAAGATTCAAAGAGAGTGAGATGCCAGCTCCTTTCATTCAGTCAGTAGCTTCAAACATTTCTGGTATATGAATAACATGATGTTTTTCAATGGCAAAAATCAATGAATATTGTAAATGCACAAACAGTAATTTCTCCGCATTGCAAGGTGCAATTTTGAAATTTTTTGCTTTTTCCTGCTCCTCTTAGCATGATAAAGAAGATTCAAAGAGAGTGAGATGCCAGCTCCTTTCATTCAGTCAGTAGCTTCAATCATTTCTGGACGTTTTTCAATGGCAAAAATCAATGAATATTGTAAATGCACAAACAGTAATTTCTCTGCATTGCAAGGTGCAATTCTGAATTTTTTTGCTTTTTCCTGCTCCTCTTAGCATGATAAACAAGATTCAAAGAGAGTGAGATGCCAGCTCCTTTCATTCAGTCAGTAGCTTCAATCATTTCTGGATGTTTTTCAATGGCAAAAATCAATGAATATTGTAAATGCACAAACAGTAATTTCTCCGCATTGCAAGGTGCAATTCTGAATTTTTTTGCTTTTTTCTGCTCCTCTTAGCATAATAAAGAAGATTCAAAGAGAGTGAGATGCCAGCTCCTTTCATTCAGTCAGTAGCTTCAAACATTTCTGGTATATGAATAACATGATGTTTTTCAATGGCAAAAATCAATGAATATTGTAAATGCACAAACAGTAATTTCTCCGCATTGCAATGTGCAATTCTGAAATTTTTTGCTTTTTCCTGCTCCTCTTAGCATGATAAAGAAGATTCAAAGAGAGTGAGATGCCAGCTCCTTTCATTCAGTCAGTAGCTTCAATCATTTCTGGACGTTTTTCAATGGCAAAAATCAATGAATATTGTAAATGCACAAACAGTAATTTCTCCGCATTGCAAGGTGCAATTCTGAAATTTTTTGCTTTTTCCTGCTCCTCTTAGCATGATAAACAAGATTCAAAGAGAGTGAGATGCCAGCTCCTTTCATTCAGTCAGTAGCTTCAATCATTTCTGGATGTTTTTCAATGGCAAAAATCAATGAATATTGTAAATGCACAAACAGTAATTTCTCCGCATTGCAAGGTGCAATTCTGAAATTTTTTGCTTTTTCCTGCTCCTCTTAGCATGATAAAGAAGATTCAAAGAGAGTGAGATGCCAGCTCCTTTAATTCAGTCAGTAGCTTCAATCATTTCTGGACGTATTTCAATGGCAAAAATCAATGAATATTGTAAATGCACAAACAGTAATTTCTCCGCATTGCAAGGTGAAATTCTGAAATTTTTTGCTTTTTCCTGCTCCTCTTAGCATGATAAAGAAGATTCAAAGAGTGAGATGCCAGCTCCTTTCATTGTCAGTAGCTTCAAACATTTCTGGTATATGAATAACATGATGTTTTTCAATGGCAAAAATCAATGAATATTGTAAATGCACAAACAGTAATTTCTCCGCATTGCAAGGTGCAATTCTGAAATTTTTGGCTTTTTTATGCTCCTCTTAGCAAGATAAACAAGATTCAAAGAGAGTGAGATGCCAGCTCCTTTCATTCAGTCAGTAGCTTCAATCATTTCTGGACGTTTTTCAATGGCAAAAATCAATGAATATTGTAAATGCACAAACAGTAATTTCTCCGCATTGCAATGTGCAATTCTGAAATTTTTTGCTTTTTCCTGCTCCTCTTAGCATGATAAAGAAGATTCAAAGAGAGTGAGATGCCAGCTCCTTTCATTCAGTCAGTAGCTTCAATCATTTCTGGACGTTTTTCAATGGCAAAAATCAATGAATATTGTAAATGCACAAACAGTAATTTCTCCGCATTGCAAGGTGCAATTCTGAAATTTTTTGCTTTTTCCTGCTCCTCTTAGCATGATAAACAAGATTCAAAGAGAGTGAGATGCCAGCTCTTTTCATTCAGTCAGTAGCTTCAATCATTTCTGGACGTTTTTCAATGACAAAAATCAATGAATATTGTAAATGCACAAACAGTAATTTCTCCGCATTGCAAGGTGCAATTCTGAAATTTTTTGCTTTTTCCTGCTCCTCTTAGCATGATAAAGAAGATTCAAAGAGAGTGAGATGCCAGCTCCTTTCATTCAGTCAGTAGCTTCAATCATTTCTGGACGTTTTTCAATGGCAAAAATCATTGAATATTGTAAATGCACAAACAGTAATTTCTCCGCATTGCAAGGTGCAATTCTGAAATTTTTTGCTTTTTCCTGCTCCTCTTAGCATGATAAAGAAGATTCAAAGAGAGTGAGATGCCAGCTCCTTTCATTCAGTCAGTAGCTTCAATCATTTCTGGTATATGAATAACATGATGTTTTTCAATGGCAAAAATCAATGAATATTGTAAATGCACAAACAGTAATTTCTCCGCATTGCCAGGTGCAATTCTGAAATTTTTTGCTTTTTCCTGCTCCTCTTAGCATGATAAAGAAGATTCAAAGAGAGTGATATGCCAGCTCCTTTCATTCAGTCAGTAGCTTCAATCATTTCTGGACGTTTTTCAATGGCAAAAATCAATGAATATTGTAAATGCACAAACAGTAATTTCTCCGCATTGCAAGGTGCAATTCTGAAATTTTTTGCTTTTTCCTGCTCCTCTTAGCATGATAAACAAGATTCAAAGAGAGTGAGATGCCAGCTCTTTTCATTCAGTCAGTAGCTTCAATCATTTCTGGACGTTTTTCAATGACAAAAATCAATGAATATTGTAAATGCACAAACAGTAATTTCTCCGCATTGCAAGGTGCAATTCTGAAATTTTTTGCTTTTTCCTGCTCCTCTTAGCATGATAAAGAAGATTCAAAGAGAGTGAGATGCCAGCTCCTTTCATTCAGTCAGTAGCTTCAATCATTTCTGGACGTTTTTCAATGGCAAAAATCATTGAATATTGTAAATGCACAAACAGTAATTTCTCCGCATTGCAAGGTGCAATTCTGAAATTTTTTGCTTTTTCCTGCTCCTCTTAGCATGATAAAGAAGATTCAAAGAGAGTGAGATGCCAGCTCCTTTCATTCAGTCAGTAGCTTCAATCATTTCTGGTATATGAATAACATGATGTTTTTCAATGGCAAAAATCAATGAATATTGTAAATGCACAAACAGTAATTTCTCCGCATTGCCAGGTGCAATTCTGAAATTTTTTGCTTTTTCCTGCTCCTCTTAGCATGATAAAGAAGATTCAAAGAGAGTGATATGCCAGCTCCTTTCATTCAGTCAGTAGCTTCAATCATTTCTGGACGTTTTTCAATGGCAAAAATCAATGAATATTGTAAATGCACAAACAGTAATTTCTCCGCATTGCAAGGTGCAATTCTGAAATTTTTTGCTTTTTCCTGCTCCTCTTAGCATGATAAAGAAGATTCAAAGAGAGTGAGATGCCAGCTCCTTTCATTCAGTCAGTAGCTTCAATCATTTCTGGACGTTTTTCAATGGCAAAAATCAATGAATATTGTAAATGCACAAACAGTAATTTCTCCGCATTGCAAGGTGCAATTCTGAAATTTTTTGCTTTTTCCTGCTCCTCTTAGCATGATAAACAAGATTCAAAGAGAGTGAGATGCCAGCTCCTTTCATTCAGTCAGTAGCTTCAATCATTTCTGGACGTTTTTCAAAGGCAAAAATCAATGAATATTGTAAATGCACAAACAGTAATTTCTCCGCATTGCAAGGTGCAATTCTGAAATTTTTTGCTTTTTCCTGCTCCTCTTAGCATGATAAACAAGATTCAAAGAGAGTGAGATGCCAGCTCCTTTCATTCAGTCAGTAGCTTCAATCATTTCTGGTATATGAATAACATGATGTTTTTCAATGGCAAAAATCAGTGAATATTGTAAATGCACAAACAGTAATTTCTCCGCATTGCAAGGTGCAATTCTGAAATTTTTTGCTTTTTCCTGCTCCTCTTAGCATGATAAAGAAGATTCAAAGAGAGTGAGATGCCAGCTCCTTTCATTCAGTCAGTAGCTTCAAACATTTCTGGTATATGAATAACATGATGTTTTTCAATGGCAAAAATCAATGAATATTGTAAATGCACAAACAGTAATTTCTCCGCATTGCAAGGTGCAATTCTGAAATTTTTTCCTTTTTCCTGCTCCTCTTAGCATGATAAACAAGATTCAAAGAGAGTGAGATGCCAGCTCCTTTCATTCAGTCAGTAGCTTCAATCATTTCTGGACGTTTTTCAATGGCAAAAATCAATGAATATTGTAAATGCACAAACAGTAATTTCTCCGCATTGCAAGGTGCAATTCTGAATTTTTTTGCTTTTTCCTGCTCCTCTTAGCATGATAAAGAAGATTCAAAGAGAGTGAGATGCCAGCTCCTTTCATTCAGTCAGTAGCTTCAAACATTTCTGGTATATGAATAACATGATGTTTTTCAATGGCAAAAATCAATGAATATTGTAAATGCACAAACAGTAATTTCTCCGCATTGCAAGGTGCAATTTTGAAATTTTTTGCTTTTTCCTGCTCCTCTTAGCATGATAAAGAAGATTCAAAGAGAGTGAGATGCCAGCTCCTTTCATTCAGTCAGTAGCTTCAATCATTTCTGGACGTTTTTCAATGGCAAAAATCAATGAATATTGTAAATGCACAAACAGTAATTTCTCTGCATTGCAAGGTGCAATTCTGAATTTTTTTGCTTTTTCCTGCTCCTCTTAGCAAGATAAACAAGATTCAAAGAGAGTGAGATGCCAGCTCCTTTCATTCAGTCAGTAGCTTCAAACATTTCTGGTATATGAATAACATGATGTTTTTCAATGGCATAAATCAATGAATATTGTAAATGCACAAACAGTAATTTCTCCGCATTGCAAGGTGCAATTCTGAAATTTTTTGCTTTTTCCTGCTCCTCTTAGCATGATAAAGAAGATTCAAAGAGAGTGAGATGCCAGCTCCTTTCATTCAGTCAGTAGCTTCAATCATTTCTGGACGTTTTTCAATGGCAAAAATCAATGAATATTGTAAATGCACAAACAGTAATTTCTCCGCATTGCAAGGTGCAATTCTGAAATTTTTTGCTTTTTCCTGCTCCTCTTAGCATGATAAAGAAGATTCAAAGAGTGAGATGCCAGCTCCTTTCATTGTCAGTAGCTTCAAACATTTCTGGTATATGAATAACATGATGTTTTTCAATGGCAAAAATCAATGAATATTGTAAATGCACAAACAGTAATTTCTCCGCATTGCAAGGTGCAATTCTGAAATTTTTTGCTTTTTTATGCTCCTCTTAGCAAGATAAACAAGATTCATAGAGAGTGAGATGCCAGCTCCTTTCATTCAGTCAGTAGCTTCAATCATTTCTGGACGTTTTTCAATGGCAAAAATCAATGAATATTGTAAATGCACAAACAGTAATTTCTCCGCATTGCAAGGTGCAATTCTGAAATTTTTTGCTTTTTCCTGCTCCTCTTAGCATGATAAAGAAGATTCAAAGAGAGTGAGATGCCAGCTCCTTTCATTCAGTCAGTAGCTTCAATCATTTCTGGACGTTTTTCAATGGCAAAAATCAATGAATATTGTAAATGCACAAACAGTAATTTCTCCGCATTGCAAGGTGCAATTCTGAAATTTTTTGCTTTTTCCTGCTCCTCTTAGCATGATAAACAAGATTCAAAGAGAGTGAGATGCCAGCTCTTTTCATTCAGTCAGTAGCTTCAATCATTTCTGGACGTTTTTCAATGACAAAAATCAATGAATATTGTAAATGCACAAACAGTAATTTCTCCGCATTGCAAGGTGCAATTCTGAAATGTTTTGCTTTTTCCTGCTCCTCTTAGCATGATAAAGAAGATTCAAAGAGAGTGAGATGCCAGCTCCTTTCATTCAGTCAGTAGCTTCAATCATTTCTGGACGTTTTTCAATGGCAAAAATCATTGAATATTGTAAATGCACAAACAGTAATTTCTCCGCATTGCAAGGTGCAATTCTGAAATTTTTTGCTTTTTCCTGCTCCTCTTAGCATGATAAAGAAGATTCAAAGAGAGTGAGATGCCAGCTCCTTTCATTCAGTCAGTAGCTTCAATCATTTCTGGTATATGAATAACATGATGTTTTTCAATGGCAAAAATCAATGAATATTGTAAATGCACAAACAGTAATTTCTCCGCATTGCCAGGTGCAATTCTGAAATTTTTTGCTTTTTCCTGCTCCTCTTAGCATGATAAAGAAGATTCAAAGAGAGTGATATGCCAGCTCCTTTCATTCAGTCAGTAGCTTCAATCATTTCTGGACGTTTTTCAATGGCAAAAATCAATGAATATTGTAAATGCACAAACAGTAATTTCTCCGCATTGCAAGGTGCAATTCTGAAATTTTTTGCTTTTTCCTGCTCCTCTTAGCATGATAAAGAAGATTCAAAGAGAGTGAGATGCCAGCTCCTTTCATTCAGTCAGTAGCTTCAATCATTTCTGGACGTTTTTCAATGGCAAAAATCAATGAATATTGTAAATGCACAAACAGTAATTTCTCCGCATTGCAAGGTGCAATTCTGAAAATTTTTGCTTTTTCCTGCTCCTCTTAGCATGATAAACAAGATTCAAAGAGAGTGAGATGCCAGCTCCTTTCATTCAGTCAGTAGCTTCAATCATTTCTGGACGTTTTTCAATGGCAAAAATCAATGAATATTGTAAATGCACAAACAGTAATTTCTCCGCATTGCAAGGTGCAATTCTGAAATTTTTTGCTTTTTCCTGCTCCTCTTAGCATGATAAACAAGATTCAAAGAGAGTGAGATGCCAGCTCCTTTCATTCAGTCAGTAGCTTCAATCATTTCTGGTATATGAATAACATGATGTTTTTCAATGGCAAAAATCAGTGAATATTGTAAATGCACAAACAGTAATTTCTCCGCATTGCAAGGTGCAATTCTGAAATTTTTTGCTTTTTCCTGCTCCTCTTAGCATGATAAAGAAGATTCAAAGAGAGTGAGATGCCAGCTCCTTTCATTCAGTCAGTAGCTTCAATCATTTCTGGACGTTTTTCAATGGCAAAAATCAATGAATATTGTAAATGCACAAACAGTAATTTCTCCGCATTGCAAGGTGCAATTCTGAAATTTTTTGCTTTTTCCTGCTCCTCTTAGCATGATAAACAAGATTCAAAGAGAGTGAGATGCCAGCTCCTTTCATTCAGTCAGTAGCTTCAATCATTTCTGGACGTTTTTCAATGGCAAAAATCAATGAATATTGTAAATGCACAAACAGTAATTTCTCCGCATTGCAAGGTGCAATTCTGAAATTTTTTGCTTTTTCCTGCTCCTCTTAGCATGATAAAGAAGATTCAAAGAGAGTGAGATGCCAGCTCCTTTCATTCAGTCAGTAGCTTCAAACATTTCTGGTATATGAATAACATGATGTTTTTCAATGGCAAAAATCAATGAATATTGTAAATGCACAAACAGTAATTTCTCCGCATTGCAAGGTGCAATTTTGAAATTTTTTGCTTTTTCCTGCTCCTCTTAGCATGATAAAGAAGATTCAAAGAGAGTGAGATGCCAGCTCCTTTCATTCAGTCAGTAGCTTCAATCATTTCTGGACGTTTTTCAATGGCAAAAATCAATGAATATTGTAAATGCACAAACAGTAATTTCTCTGCATTGCAAGGTGCAATTCTGAATTTTTTTGCTTTTTCCTGCTCCTCTTAGCATGATAAACAAGATTCAAAGAGAGTGAGATGCCAGCTCCTTTCATTCAGTCAGTAGCTTCAATCATTTCTGGATGTTTTTCAATGGCAAAAATCAATGAATATTGTAAATGCACAAACAGTAATTTCTCCGCATTGCAAGGTGCAATTCTGAAATTTTTTGCTTTTTTCTGCTCCTCTTAGCATAATAAAGAAGTTTCAAAGAGAGTGAGATGCCAGCTCCTTTCATTCAGTCAGTAGCTTCAAACATTTCTGGTATATGAATAACATGATGTTTTTCAATGGCAAAAATCAATGAATATTGTAAATGCACAAACAGTAATTTCTCCGCATTGCAATGTGCAATTCTGAAATTTTTTGCTTTTTCCTGCTCCTCTTAGCATGATAAAGAAGATTCAAAGAGAGTGAGATGCCAGCTCCTTTCATTCAGTCAGTAGCTTCAATCATTTCTGGACGTTTTTCAATGGCAAAAATCAATGAATATTGTAAATGCACAAACAGTAATTTCTCCGCATTGCAAGGTGCAATTCTGAAATTTTTTGCTTTTTCCTGCTCCTCTTAGCATGATAAACAAGATTCAAAGAGAGTGAGATGCCAGCTCCTTTCATTCAGTCAGTAGCTTCAATCATTTCTGGATGTTTTTCAATGGCAAAAATCAATGAATATTGTAAATGCACAAACAGTAATTTCTCCGCATTGCAAGGTGCAATTCTGAAATTTTTTGCTTTTTCCTGCTCCTCTTAGCATGATAAAGAAGATTCAAAGAGAGTGAGATGCCAGCTCCTTTAATTCAGTCAGTAGCTTCAATCATTTCTGGACGTATTTCAATGGCAAAAATCAATGAATATTGTAAATGCACAAACAGTAATTTCTCCGCATTGCAAGGTGAAATTCTGAAATTTTTTGCTTTTTCCTGCTCCTCTTAGCATGATAAAGAAGATTCAAAGAGTGAGATGCCAGCTCCTTTCATTGTCAGTAGCTTCAAACATTTCTGGTATATGAATAACATGATGTTTTTCAATGGCAAAAATCAATGAATATTGTAAATGCACAAACAGTAATTTCTCCGCATTGCAAGGTGCAATTCTGAAATTTTTTGCTTTTTTATGCTCCTCTTAGCAAGATAAACAAGATTCAAAGAGAGTGAGATGCCAGCTCCTTTCATTCAGTCAGTAGCTTCAATCATTTCTGGACGTTTTTCAATGGCAAAAATCAATGAATATTGTAAATGCACAAACAGTAATTTCTCCGCATTGCAATGTGCAATTCTGAAATTTTTTGCTTTTTCCTGCTCCTCTTAGCATGATAAAGAAGATTCAAAGAGAGTGAGATGCCAGCTCCTTTCATTCAGTCAGTAGCTTCAATCATTTCTGGACGTTTTTCAATGGCAAAAATCAATGAATATTGTAAATGCACAAACAGTAATTTCTCCGCATTGCAAGGTGCAATTCTGAAATTTTTTGCTTTTTCCTGCTCCTCTTAGCATGATAAACAAGATTCAAAGAGAGTGAGATGCCAGCTCTTTTCATTCAGTCAGTAGCTTCAATCATTTCTGGACGTTTTTCAATGACAAAAATCAATGAATATTGTAAATGCACAAACAGTAATTTCTCCGCATTGCAAGGTGCAATTCTGAAATTTTTTGCTTTTTCCTGCTCCTCTTAGCATGATAAAGAAGATTCAAAGAGAGTGAGATGCCAGCTCCTTTCATTCAGTCAGTAGCTTCAATCATTTCTGGACGTTTTTCAATGGCAAAAATCATTGAATATTGTAAATGCACAAACAGTAATTTCTCCGCATTGCAAGGTGCAATTCTGAAATTTTTTGCTTTTTCCTGCTCCTCTTAGCATGATAAAGAAGATTCAAAGAGAGTGAGATGCCAGCTCCTTTCATTCAGTCAGTAGCTTCAATCATTTCTGGTATATGAATAACATGATGTTTTTCAATGGCAAAAATCAATGAATATTGTAAATGCACAAACAGTAATTTCTCCGCATTGCCAGGTGCAATTCTGAAATTTTTTGCTTTTTCCTGCTCCTCTTAGCATGATAAAGAAGATTCAAAGAGAGTGATATGCCAGCTCCTTTCATTCAGTCAGTAGCTTCAATCATTTCTGGACGTTTTTCAATGGCAAAAATCAATGAATATTGTAAATGCACAAACAGTAATTTCTCCGCATTGCAAGGTGCAATTCTGAAATTTTTTGCTTTTTCCTGCTCCTCTTAGCATGATAAAGAAGATTCAAAGAGAGTGAGATGCCAGCTCCTTTCATTCAGTCAGTAGCTTCAATCATTTCTGGACGTTTTTCAATGGCAAAAATCAATGAATATTGTAAATGCACAAACAGTAATTTCTCCGCATTGCAAGGTGCAATTCTGAAATTTTTTGCTTTTTCCTGCTCCTCTTAGCATGATAAAGAAGATTCAAAGAGAGTGAGATGCCAGCTCCTTTCATTCAGTCAGTAGCTTCAATCATTTCTGGACGTTTTTCAATGGCAAAAATCAATGAATATTGTAAATGCACAAACAGTAATTTCTCCGCATTGCAAGGTGCAATTCTGAAATTTTTTGCTTTTTCCTGCTCCTCTTAGCATGATAAACAAGATTCAAAGAGAGTGAGATGCCAGCTCCTTTCATTCAGTCAGTAGCTTCAATCATTTCTGGACGTTTTTCAATGGCAAAAATCAATGAATATTGTAAATGCACAAACAGTAATTTCTCCGCATTGCAAGGTGCAATTCTGAAATTTTTTGCTTTTTCCTGCTCCTCTTAGCATGATAAAGAAGATTCAAAGAGAGTGAGATGCCAGCTCCTTTCATTCAGTCAGTAGCTTCAAACATTTCTGGTATATGAATAACATGATGTTTTTCAATGGCAAAAATCAATGAATATTGTAAATGCACAAACAGTAATTTCTCCGCATTGCAAGGTGCAATTCTGAAATTTTTTGCTTTTTCCTGCTCCTCTTAGCATGATAAAGAAGATTCAAAGAGAGTGAGATGCCAGCTCCTTTCATTCAGTCAGTAGCTTCAATCATTTCTGGACGTTTTTCAATGGCAAAAATCAATGAATATTGTAAATGCACAAACAGTAATTTCTCCGCATTGCAAGGTGCAATTCTGAAATTTTTTGCTTTTTCCTGCTCCTCTTAGCATGATAAACAAGATTCAAAGAGAGTGAGATGCCAGCTCCTTTCATTCAGTCAGTAGCTTCAATCATTTCTGGACGTTTTTCAATGGCAAAAATCAATGAATATTGTAAATGCACAAACAGTAATTTCTCCGCATTGCAAGGTGCAATTCTGAAATTTTTTGCTTTTTCCTGCTCCTCTTAGCATGATAAACAAGATTCAAAGAGAGTGAGATGCCAGCTCCTTTCATTCAGTCAGTAGCTTCAATCATTTCTGGACGTTTTTCAATGGCAAAAATCAATGAATATTGTAAATGCACAAACAGTAATTTCTCCGCATTGCAAGGTGCAATTCTGAAATTTTTTGCTTTTTCCTGCTCCTCTTAGCATGATAAAGAAGATTCAAAGAGAGTGAGATGCCAGCTCCTTTCATTCAGTCAGTAGCTTCAAACATTTCTGGTATATGAATAACATGATGTTTTTCAATGGCAAAAATCAATGAATATTGTAAATGCACAAACAGTAATTTCTCCGCATTGCAAGGTGCAATTCTGAAATTTTTTGCTTTTTCCTGCTCCTCTTAGCATGATAAAGAAGATTCAAAGAGAGTGAGATGCCAGCTCCTTTCATTCAGTCAGTAGCTTCAATCATTTCTGGACGTTTTTCAATGGCAAAAATCAATGAATATTGTAAATGCACAAAGAGTAATTTCTCCGCATTGCAAGGTGCAATTCTGAAATTTTTTGCTTTTTCCTGCTCCTCTTAGCATGATAAAGAAGATTCAAAGAGTGAGATGCCAGCTCCTTTCATTGTCAGTAGCTTCAAACATTTCTGGTATATGAATAACATGATGTTTTTCAATGGCAAAAATCAATGAATATTGTAAATGCACAAACAGTAATTTCTCCGCATTGCAAGGTGCAATTCTGAAATTTTTTGCTTTTTCCTGCTCCTCTTAGCATGATAAAGAAGATTCAAAGAGAGTGAGATGCCAGCTCCTTTCATTCAGTCAGTAGCTTCAATCATTTCTGGACGTTTTTCAATGGCAAAAATCATTGAATATTGTAAATGCACAAACAGTAATTTCTCCGCATTGCAAGGTGCAATTCTGAAATTTTTTGCTTTTTCCTGCTCCTCTTAGCATGATAAAGAAGATTCAAAGAGAGTGAGATGCCAGCTCCTTTCATTCAGTCAGTAGCTTCAATCATTTCTGGATGTTTTTCAATGGCAAAAATCAATGAATATTGTAAATGCACAAACAGTAATTTCTCCGCATTGCAAGGTGCAATTCTGAAATTTTTTGCTTTTTTCTGCTCCTCTTAGCATGATAAAGAAGATTCAAAGAGAGTGAGATGCCAGCTCCTTTCATTCAGTCAGTAGCTTCAAACATTTCTGGTATATGAATAACATGATGTTTTTCAATGGCAAAAATCAATGAATATTGTAAATGCACAAACAGTAATTTCTCCGCATTGCAAGGTGCAATTCTGAAATTTTTTGCTTTTTCCTGCTCCTCTTAGCATGATAAAGAAGATTCAAAGAGTGTGAGATGCCAGCTCCTTTCATTCAGTCAGTAGCTTCAATCATTTCTGGACGTTTTTCAATGGCAAAAATCAATGAATATTGTAAATGCACAAACAGTAATTTCTCCGCATTGCAAGGTGCAATTCTGAAATTTTTTGCTTTTTCCTGCTCCTCTTAGCATGATAAACAAGATTCAAAGAGAGTGAGATGCCAGCTCCTTTCATTCAGTCAGTAGCTTCAATCATTTCTGGATGTTTTTCAATGGCAAAAATCAATGAATATTGTAAATGCACAAACAGTAATTTCTCCGCATTGCAAGGTGCAATTCTGAAATTTTTTGCTTTTTCCTGCTCCTCTTAGCATGATAAAGAAGATTCAAAGAGAGTGAGATGCCAGCTCCTTTCATTCAGTCAGTAGCTTCAATCATTTCTGGACGTTTTTCAATGGCAAAAATCAATGAATATTGTAAATGCACAAACAGTAATTTCTCCGCATTGCAAGGTGCAATTCTGAAATTTTTTGCTTTTTCCTGCTCCTCTTAGCATGATAAAGAAGATTCAAAGAGAGTGAGATGCCAGCTCCTTTCATTCAGTCAGTAGCTTCAATCATTTCTGGACGTTTTTCAATGGCAAAAATCAATGAATATTGTAAATGCACAAACAGTAATTTCTCCGCATTGCAAGGTGCAATTCTGAAATTTTTTGCTTTTTCCTGCTCCTCTTAGCATGATAAAGAAGATTCAAAGAGAGTGAGATGCCAGCTCCTTTCATTCAGTCAGTAGCTTCAAACATTTCTGGTATATGAATAACATGATGTTTTTCAATGGCAAAAATCAATGAATATTGTAAATGCACAGACAGTAATTTCTCCGCATTGCAAGGTGCAATTCTGAAATTTTTTGCTTTTTCCTGCTCCTCTAAGCATGGTAAAGAAGATTCAAAGAGAGTGAGATGCCAGCTCCTTTCATTCAGTCAGTAGCTTCAATCATTTCTGGACGTTTTTCAATGGCAAAAATCAATGAATATTGTAAATGCACAAACAGTAATTTCTCGGCATTGCAAGGTGCAATTCTGAAATTTTTTGCTTTTTCCTGCTCCTCTTAGCATGATAAACAAGATTCAAAGTGAATGAGATGCCAGCTCCTTTCATTCAGTCAGTAGCTTCAATCATTTCTGGACGTTTTTCAATGGCAAAAATCAATGAATATTGTAAATGCACAAACAGTAATTTCTCCGCATTGCAAGGTGCAATTCTGAAATTTTTTGCTTTTTCCTGCTCCTCTTAGCATGATAAAGAAGATTCAAAGAGAGTGAGATGCCAGCTCCTTTCATTCAGTCAGTAGCTTCAAACATTTCTGGTATATGAATAACATGATGTTTTTCAATGGCAAAAATCAATGAATATTGTAAATGCACAAACAGTAATTTCTCCGCATTGCAAGGTGCAATTCTGAAATTTTTTGCTTTTTCCTGCTCCTCTTAGCATGATAAACAAGATTCAAAGAGAGTGAGATGCCAGCTCCTTTCATTCAGTCAGTAGCTTCAATCATTTCTGGACGTTTTTCAATGGCAAAAATCAATGAATATTGTAAATGCACAAACAGTAATTTCTCCGCATTACAAGGTGCAATTCTGAATTTTTTTGCTTTTTCCTGCTCCTCTTAGCATGATAAAGAAGATTCAAAGAGAGTGAGATGCCAGCTCCTTTCATTCAGTCAGTAGCTTCAAACATTTCTGGTATATGAATAACATGATGTTTTTCAATGGCAAAAATCAATGAATATTGTAAATGCACAAACAGTAATTTCTCCGCATTGCAAGGTGCAATTTTGAAATTTTTTGCTTTTTCCTGCTCCTCTTAGCATGATAAAGAAGATTCAAAGAGATTGAGATGCCAGCTCCTTTCATTCAGTCAGTAGCTTCAATCATTTCTGGACGTTTTTCAATGGCAAAAATCAATGAATATTGTAAATGCACAAACAGTAATTTCTCCGCATTGCAAGGTGCAATTCTGAATTTTTTTGCTTTTTCCTGCTCCTCTTAGCATGATAAACAAGATTCAAAGAGAGTGAGATGCCAGCTCCTTTCATTCAGTCAGTAGCTTCAATCATTTCTGGATGTTTTTCAATGGCAAAAGTCAATGAATATTGTAAATGCACAAACAGTAATTTCTCTGCATTGCAAGGTGCAATTCTGAAATTTTTTGCTTTTTTCTGCTCCTCTTAGCATAATAAAGAAGATTCAAAGAGAGTGAGATGCCAGCTCCTTTCATTCAGTCAGTAGCTTCAAACATTTCTGGTATATGAATAACATGATGTTTTTCAATGGCAAAAATCAATGAATATTGTAAATGCACAAACAGTAATTTCTCCGCATTGCAAGGTGCAATTCTGAAATTTTTTGCTTTTTCCTGCTCCTCTTAGCATGATAAAGAAGATTCAAAGAGAGTGAGATGCCAGCTCCTTTCATTCAGTCAGTAGCTTCAATCATTTCTGGACGTTTTTCAATGGCAAAAATCAATGAATATTGTAAATGCACAAACAGTAATTTCTCCGCATTGCAAGGTGCAATTCTGAAATTTTTTGCTTTTTCCTGCTCCTCTTAGCATGATAAACAAGATTCAAAGAGAGTGAGATGCCAGCTCCTTTCATTCAGTCAGTAGCTTCAATCATTTCTGGATGTTTTTCAATGGCAAAAATCAATGAATATTGTAAATGCACAAACAGTAATTTCTCCGCATTGCAAGGTGCAATTCTGAAATTTTTTGCTTTTTCCTGCTCCTCTTAGCATGATAAAGAAGATTCAAAGAGAGTGAGATGCCAGCTCCTTTCATTCAGTCAGTAGCTTCAATCATTTCTGGACGTTTTTCAATGGCAAAAATCAATGAATATTGTAAATGCACAAACAGTAATTTCTCCGCATTGCAAGGTGAAATTCTGAAATTTTTTGCTTTTTCCTGCTCCTCTTAGCATGATAAAGAAGTTTCAAAGAGTGAGATGCCAGCTCCTTTCATTGTCAGTAGCTTCAAACATTTCTGGTATATGAATAACATGATGTTTTTCAATGGCAAAAATCAATGAATATTGTAAATGCACAAACAGTAATTTCTCCGCATTGCAAGGTGCAATTCTGAAATTTTTTGCTTTTTTATGCTCCTCTTAGCAAGATAAACAAGATTCAAAGAGAGTGAGATGCCAGCTCCTTTCATTCAGTCAGTAGCTTCAATCATTTCTGGACGTTTTTCAATGGCAAAAATCAATGAATATTGTAAATGCACAAACAGTAATTTCTCCGCATTGCAAGGTGCAATTCTGAAATTTTTTGCTTTTTCCTGCTCCTCTTAGCATGATAAAGAAGATTCAAAGAGAGTGAGATGCCAGCTCCTTTCATTCAGTCAGTAGCTTCAATCATTTCTGGATGTTTTTCAATGGCAAAAATCAATGAATATTGTAAATGCACAAACAGTAATTTCTCCGCATTGCAAGGTGCAATTCTGAAATTTTTTGCTTTTTCCTGCTCCTCTTAGCATGATAAACAAGATTCAAAGAGAGTGAGATGCCAGCTCTTTTCATTCAGTCAGTAGCTTCAATCATTTCTGGTCGTTTTTCAATGACAAAAATCAATGAATATTGTAAATGCACAAACAGTAATTTCTCCGCATTGCAAGGTGCAATTCTGAAATTTTTTGCTTTTTCCTGCTCCTCTTAGCATGATAAAGAAGATTCAAAGAGAGTGAGATGCCAGCTCCTTTCATTCAGTCAGTAGCTTCAATCATTTCTGGACGTTTTTCAATGGCAAAAATCATTGAATATTGTAAATGCACAAACAGTAATTTCTCCGCATTGCAAGGTGCAATTCTGAAATTTTTTGCTTTTTCCTGCTCCTCATAGCATGATAAAGAAGATTCAAAGAGAGTGAGATGCCAGCTCCTTTCATTCAGTCAGTAGCTTCAATCATTTCTGGTATATGAATAACATGATGTTTTTCAATGGCAAAAATCAATGAATATTGTAAATGCACAAACAGTAATTTCTCCGCATTGCAAGGTGCAATTCTGAAATTTTTTGCTTTTTCCTGCTCCTCTTAGCATGATAAAGAAGATTCAAAGAGAGTGAGATGCCAGCTCCTTTCATTCAGTCAGTAGCTTCAATCATTTCTGGACGTTTTTCAATGGCAAAAATCAATGAATATTGTAAATGCACAAACAGTAATTTCTCCGCATTGCAAGGTGCAATTCTGAAATTTTTTGCTTTTTCCTGCTCCTCTTAGCATGATAAACAAGATTCAAAGAGAGTGAGATGCCAGCTCCTTTCATTCAGTCAGTAGCTTTAATCATTTCTGGACGTTTTTCAATGGCAAAAATCAATGAATATTGTAAATGCACAAAGAGTAATTTCTCCGCATTGCAAGGTGCAATTCTGTAATTTTTTGCTTTTTCCTGCTCCTCTTAGCATGATAAAGAAGATTCAAAGAGAGTGAGATGCCAGCTCCTTTCATTCAGTCAGTAGCTTCAAACATTTCTGGTATATGAATAACATGATGTTTTTCAATGGCAAAAATCAATGAATATTGTAAATGCACAAACAGTAATTTCTCCGCATTGCAAGGTGCAATTCTGAAATTTTTTGCTTTTTCCTGCTCCTCTTAGCATGATAAAGAAGATTCAAAGAGAGTGAGATGCCAGCTCCTTTCATTCAGTCAGTAGCTTCAATCATTTCTGGACGTTTTTCAATGGCAAAAATCAATGAATATTGTAAATGCACAAACAGTAATTTCTCCGCATTGCAAGGTGCAATTCTGAAATTTTTTGCTTTTTCCTGCTCCTCTTAGCATGATAAACAAGATTCAAAGAGAGTGAGATGCCAGCTCCTTTCATTCAGTCAGTAGCTTCAATCATTTCTGGACGTTTTTCAATGGCAAAAATCAATGAATATTGTAAATGCACAAACAGTAATTTCTCCGCATTGCAAGGTGCAATTCTGAAATTTTTTGTTTTTTCCTGCTCCTCTTAGCATGATAAAGAAGATTCAAAGAGAGTGAGATGCCAGCTCCTTTCATTCAGTCAGTAGCTTCAAACATTTCTGGTATATGAATAACATGATGTTTTTCAATGGCAAAAATCAATGAATATTGTAAATGCACAAACAGTAATTTCTCCGCATTGCAAGGTGCAATTCTGAAATTTTTTGATTTTTCCTGCTCCTCTTAGCATGATAAAGAAGATTCAAAGAGAGTGAGATGCCAGCTCCTTTCATTCAGTCAGTAGCTTCAATCATTTCTGGACGTTTTTCAATGGCAAAAATCAATGAATATTGTAAATGCACAAACAGTAATTTCTCCACATTGCAAGGTGCAATTCTGAAATTTTTTGCTTTTTCCTGCTCCTCTTAGCATGATAAAGATTCAAAGAGAGTGAGATGCCAGCTCCTTTCATTCAGTCAGTAGCTTCAATCATTTCTGGACGTTTTTCAATGGCAAAAATCAATGAATATTGTAAATGCACAAACAGTAATTTCTCCGCATTGCAAGGTGCAATTCTGAAATTTTTTGCTTTTTCCTGCTCCTCTTAGCATGATAAAGAAGATTCAAAGAGAGTGAGAAGCCAGCTCCTTTCATTCAGTCAGTAGCTTCAAACATTTCTGGTATATGAATAACATGATGTTTTTCAATGGCAAAAATCAATGAATATTGTAAATGCACAAACAGTAATTTCTCCGCATTGCAAGGTGCAATTCTGAAATTTTTTGCTTTTTCCTGCTCCTCTTAGCATGATGAAGAAGATTCAAAGAGAGTGAGATGCCAGCTCCTTTCATTCAGTCAGTAGCTTCAATCATTTCTGGACGTTTTTCAATGGCAAAAATCAATGAATATTGTAAATGCACAAACAGTAATTTCTCCGCATTGCAAGGTGCAATTCTGAAATTTTTTGCTTTTTCCTGCTCCTCTTAGCATGATAAAGAAGATTCAAAGAGAGTGAGATGCCAGCTCCTTTCATTCAGTCAGTAGCTTCAATCATTTCTGGACGTTTTTCAATGGCAAAAATCAATGAATATTGTAAATGCACAAACAGTAATTTCTCCGCATTGCAAGGTGCAATTCTGAAATTTTTTGCTTTTTCCTGCTCCTCTTAGCATGATAAACAAGATTCAAAGAGAGTGAGATGCCAGCTCTTTTCATTCAGTCAGTAGCTTCAATCATTTCTGGACGTTTTTCAATGACAAAAATCAATGAATATTGTAAATGCACAAACAGTAATTTCTCCGCATTGCAAGGTGCAATTCTGAAATTTTTTGCTTTTTCCTGCTCCTCTTAGCATGATAAAGAAGATTCAAAGAGAGTGAGATGCCAGCTCCTTTCATTCAGTCAGTAGCTTCAATCATTTCTGGACGTTTTTCAATGGCAAAAATCATTGAATATTGTAAATGCACAAACAGTAATTTCTCCGCATTGCAAGGTGCAATTCTGAAATTTTTTGCTTTTTCCTGCTCCTCTTAGCATGATAAAGAAGATTCAAAGAGAGTGAGATGCCAGCTCCTTTCATTCAGTCAGTAGCTTCAATCATTTCTGGTATATGAATAACATGATGTTTTTCAATGGCAAAAATCAATGAATATTGTAAATGCACAAACAGTAATTTCTCCGCATTGCCAGGTGCAATTCTGAAATTTTTTGCTTTTTCCTGCTCCTCTTAGCATGATAAAGAAGATTCAAAGAGAGTGATATGCCAGCTCCTTTCATTCAGTCAGTAGCTTCAATCATTTCTGGACGTTTTTCAATGGCAAAAATCAATGAATATTGTAAATGCACAAACAGTAATTTCTCCGCATTGCAAGGTGCAATTCTGAAATTTTTTGCTTTTTCCTGCTCCTCTTAGCATGATAAAGAAGATTCAAAGAGAGTGAGATGCCAGCTCCTTTCATTCAGTCAGTAGCTTCAATCATTTCTGGACGTTTTTCAATGGCAAAAATCAATGAATATTGTAAATGCACAAACAGTAATTTCTCCGCATTGCAAGGTACAATTCTGAAATTTTTTGCTTTTTCCTGCTCCTCTTAGCATGATAAAGAAGATTCAAAGAGAGTGAGATGCCAGCTCCTTTCATTCAGTCAGTAGCTTCAAACATTTCTGGTATATGAATAACATGATGTTTTTCAATGGCAAAAATCAATGAATATTGTAAATGCACAGACAGTAATTTCTCCGCATTGCAAGGTGCAATTCTGAAATTTTTTGCTTTTTCCTGCTCCTCTAAGCATGGTAAAGAAGATTCAAAGAGAGTGAGATGCCAGCTCCTTTCATTCAGTCAGTAGCTTCAATCATTTCTGGACGTTTTTCAATGGCAAAAATCAATGAATATTGTAAATGCACAAACAGTAATTTCTCGGCATTGCAAGGTGCAATTCTGAAATTTTTTGCTTTTTCCTGCTCCTCTTAGCATGATAAACAAGATTCAAAGTGAATGAGATGCCAGCTCCTTTCATTCAGTCAGTAGCTTCAATCATTTCTGGACGTTTTTCAATGGCAAAAATCAATGAATATTGTAAATGCACAAACAGTAATTTCTCCGCATTGCAAGGCGCAATTCTGAAATTTTTTGCTTTTTCCTGCTCCTCTTAGCATGATAAAGAAGATTCAAAGAGAGTGAGATGCCAGCTCCTTTCATTCAGTCAGTAGCTTCAAACATTTCTGGTATATGAATAACATGATGTTTTTCAATGGCAAAAATCAATGAATATTGTAAATGCACAAACAGTAATTTCTCCGCATTGCAAGGTGCAATTCTGAAATTTTTTGCTTTTTCCTGCTCCTCTTAGCATGATAAACAAGATTCAAAGAGAGTGAGATGCCAGCTCCTTTCATTCAGTCAGTAGCTTCAATCATTTCTGGACGTTTTTCAATGGCAAAAATCAATGAATATTGTAAATGCACAAACAGTAATTTCTCCGCATTGCAAGGTGCAATTTTGAAATTTTTTGCTTTTTCCTGCTCCTCTTAGCATGATAAAGAAGATTCAAAGAGAGTGAGATGCCAGCTCCTTTCATTCAGTCAGTAGCTTCAATCATTTCTGGTATATGAATAACATGATGTTTTTCAATGGCAAAAATCAATGAATATTGTAAATGCACAAACAGTAATTTCTCCGCATTGCAAGGTGCAATTCTGAAATTTTTTGCTTTTTCCTGCTCCTCTTAGCATGATAAAGAAGATTCAAAGAGAGTGAGATGCCAGCTCCTTTCATTCAGTCAGTAGCTTCAATCATTTCTGGACGTTTTTCAATGGCAAAAATCAATGAATATTGTAAATGCACAAACAGTAATTTCTCCGCATTGCAAGGTGCAATTCTGAAATTTTTTGCTTTTTCCTGCTCCTCTTAGCATGATAAACAAGATTCAAAGAGAGTGAGATGCCAGCTCCTTTCATTCAGTCAGTAGCTTTAATCATTTCTGGACGTTTTTCAATGGCAAAAATCAATGAATATTGTAAATGCACAAAGAGTAATTTCTCCGCATTGCAAGGTGCAATTCTGTAATTTTTTGCTTTTTCCTGCTCCTCTTAGCATGATAAAGAAGATTCAAAGAGAGTGAGATGCCAGCTCCTTTCATTCAGTCAGTAGCTTCAAACATTTCTGGTATATGAATAACATGATGTTTTTCAATGGCAAAAATCAATGAATATTGTAAATGCACAAACAGTAATTTCTCCGCATTGCAAGGTGCAATTCTGAAATTTTTTGCTTTTTCCTGCTCCTCTTAGCATGATAAAGAAGATTCAAAGAGAGTGAGATGCCAGCTCCTTTCATTCAGTCAGTAGCTTCAATCATTTCTGGACGTTTTTCAATGGCAAAAATCAATGAATATTGTAAATGCACAAACAGTAATTTCTCCGCATTGCAAGGTGCAATTCTGAAATTTTTTGCTTTTTCCTGCTCCTCTTAGCATGATAAACAAGATTCAAAGAGAGTGAGATGCCAGCTCCTTTCATTCAGTCAGTAGCTTCAATCATTTCTGGACGTTTTTCAATGGCAAAAATCAATGAATATTGTAAATGCACAAACAGTAATTTCTCCGCATTGCAAGGTGCAATTCTGAAATTTTTTGTTTTTTCCTGCTCCTCTTAGCATGATAAAGAAGATTCAAAGAGAGTGAGATGCCAGCTCCTTTCATTCAGTCAGTAGCTTCAAACATTTCTGGTATATGAATAACATGATGTTTTTCAATGGCAAAAATCAATGAATATTGTAAATGCACAAACAGTAATTTCTCCGCATTGCAAGGTGCAATTCTGAAATTTTTTGATTTTTCCTGCTCCTCTTAGCATGATAAAGAAGATTCAAAGAGAGTGAGATGCCAGCTCCTTTCATTCAGTCAGTAGCTTCAATCATTTCTGGACGTTTTTCAATGGCAAAAATCAATGAATATTGTAAATGCACAAACAGTAATTTCTCCACATTGCAAGGTGCAATTCTGAAATTTTTTGCTTTTTCCTGCTCCTCTTAGCATGATAAAGATTCAAAGAGAGTGAGATGCCAGCTCCTTTCATTCAGTCAGTAGCTTCAATCATTTCTGGACGTTTTTCAATGGCAAAAATCAATGAATATTGTAAATGCACAAACAGTAATTTCTCCGCATTGCAAGGTGCAATTCTGAAATTTTTTGCTTTTTCCTGCTCCTCTTAGCATGATAAAGAAGATTCAAAGAGAGTGAGAAGCCAGCTCCTTTCATTCAGTCAGTAGCTTCAAACATTTCTGGTATATGAATAACATGATGTTTTTCAATGGCAAAAATCAATGAATATTGTAAATGCACAAACAGTAATTTCTCCGCATTGCAAGGTGCAATTCTGAAATTTTTTGCTTTTTCCTGCTCCTCTTAGCATGATGAAGAAGATTCAAAGAGAGTGAGATGCCAGCTCCTTTCATTCAGTCAGTAGCTTCAATCATTTCTGGACGTTTTTCAATGGCAAAAATCAATGAATATTGTAAATGCACAAACAGTAATTTCTCCGCATTGCAAGGTGCAATTCTGAAATTTTTTGCTTTTTCCTGCTCCTCTTAGCATGATAAAGAAGATTCAAAGAGAGTGAGATGCCAGCTCCTTTCATTCAGTCAGTAGCTTCAATCATTTCTGGACGTTTTTCAATGGCAAAAATCAATGAATATTGTAAATGCACAAACAGTAATTTCTCCGCATTGCAAGGTGCAATTCTGAAATTTTTTGCTTTTTCCTGCTCCTCTTAGCATGATAAACAAGATTCAAAGAGAGTGAGATGCCAGCTCTTTTCATTCAGTCAGTAGCTTCAATCATTTCTGGACGTTTTTCAATGACAAAAATCAATGAATATTGTAAATGCACAAACAGTAATTTCTCCGCATTGCAAGGTGCAATTCTGAAATTTTTTGCTTTTTCCTGCTCCTCTTAGCATGATAAAGAAGATTCAAAGAGAGTGAGATGCCAGCTCCTTTCATTCAGTCAGTAGCTTCAATCATTTCTGGACGTTTTTCAATGGCAAAAATCATTGAATATTGTAAATGCACAAACAGTAATTTCTCCGCATTGCAAGGTGCAATTCTGAAATTTTTTGCTTTTTCCTGCTCCTCTTAGCATGATAAAGAAGATTCAAAGAGAGTGAGATGCCAGCTCCTTTCATTCAGTCAGTAGCTTCAATCATTTCTGGTATATGAATAACATGATGTTTTTCAATGGCAAAAATCAATGAATATTGTAAATGCACAAACAGTAATTTCTCCGCATTGCCAGGTGCAATTCTGAAATGTTTTGCTTTTTCCTGCTCCTCTTAGCATGATAAAGAAGATTCAAAGAGAGTGATATGCCAGCTCCTTTCATTCAGTCAGTAGCTTCAATCATTTCTGGACGTTTTTCAATGGCAAAAATCAATGAATATTGTAAATGCACAAACAGTAATTTCTCCGCATTGCAAGGTGCAATTCTGAAATTTTTTGCTTTTTCCTGCTCCTCTTAGCATGATAAAGAAGATTCAAAGAGAGTGAGATGCCAGCTCCTTTCATTCAGTCAGTAGCTTCAATCATTTCTGGACGTTTTTCAATGGCAAAAATCAATGAATATTGTAAATGCACAAACAGTAATTTCTCCGCATTGCAAGGTACAATTCTGAAATTTTTTGCTTTTTCCTGCTCCTCTTAGCATGATAAAGAAGATTCAAAGAGAGTGAGATGCCAGCTCCTTTCATTCAGTCAGTAGCTTCAAACATTTCTGGTATATGAATAACATGATGTTTTTCAATGGCAAAAATCAATGAATATTGTAAATGCACAGACAGTAATTTCTCCGCATTGCAAGGTGCAATTCTGAAATTTTTTGCTTTTTCCTGCTCCTCTAAGCATGGTAAAGAAGATTCAAAGAGAGTGAGATGCCAGCTCCTTTCATTCAGTCAGTAGCTTCAATCATTTCTGGACGTTTTTCAATGGCAAAAATCAATGAATATTGTAAATGCACAAACAGTAATTTCTCGGCATTGCAAGGTGCAATTCTGAAATTTTTTGCTTTTTCCTGCTCCTCTTAGCATGATAAACAAGATTCAAAGTGAATGAGATGCCAGCTCCTTTCATTCAGTCAGTAGCTTCAATCATTTCTGGACGTTTTTCAATGGCAAAAATCAATGAATATTGTAAATGCACAAACAGTAATTTCTCCGCATTGCAAGGCGCAATTCTGAAATTTTTTGCTTTTTCCTGCTCCTCTTAGCATGATAAAGAAGATTCAAAGAGAGTGAGATGCCAGCTCCTTTCATTCAGTCAGTAGCTTCAAACATTTCTGGTATATGAATAACATGATGTTTTTCAATGGCAAAAATCAATGAATATTGTAAATGCACAAACAGTAATTTCTCCGCATTGCAAGGTGCAATTCTGAAATTTTTTGCTTTTTCCTGCTCCTCTTAGCATGATAAACAAGATTCAAAGAGAGTGAGATGCCAGCTCCTTTCATTCAGTCAGTAGCTTCAATCATTTCTGGACGTTTTTCAATGGCAAAAATCAATGAATATTGTAAATGCACAAACAGTAATTTCTCCGCATTGCAAGGTGCAATTTTGAAATTTTTTGCTTTTTCCTGCTCCTCTTAGCATGATAAAGAAGATTCAAAGAGAGTGAGATGCCAGCTCCTTTCATTCAGTCAGTAGCTTCAATCATTTCTGGACGTTTTTCAATGGCAAAAATCAATGAATATTGTAAATGCACAAACAGTAATTTCTCTGCATTGCAAGGTGCAATTCTGAATTTTTTTGCTTTTTCCTGCTCCTCTTAGCAAGATAAACAAGATTCAAAGAGAGTGAGATGCCAGCTCCTTTCATTCAGTCAGTAGCTTCAAACATTTCTGGTATATGAATAACATGATGTTTTTCAATGGCAAAAATCAATGAATATTGTAAATGCACAAACAGTAATTTCTCCGCATTGCAAGGTGCAATTCTGAAATTTTTTGCTTTTTCCTGCTCCTCTTAGCATGATAAAGAAGATTCAAAGAGAGTGAGATGCCAGCTCCTTTCATTCAGTCAGTAGCTTCAATCATTTCTGGACGTTTTTCAATGGCAAAAATCAATGAATATTGTAAATGCACAAACAGTAATTTCTCCGCATTGCAAGGTGCAATTCTGAAATTTTTTGCTTTTTCCTGCTCCTCTTAGCATGATAAACAAGATTCAAAGAGAGTGAGATGCCAGCTCCTTTCATTCAGTCAGTAGCTTCAATCATTTCTGGATGTTTTTCAATGGCAAAAATCAATGAATATTGTAAATGCACAAACAGTAATTTCTCCGCATTGCAAGGTGCAATTCTGAAATTTTTTGCTTTTTCCTGCTCCTCTTAGCATGATAAAGAAGATTCAAAGAGAGTGAGATGCCAGCTCCTTTAATTCAGTCAGTAGCTTCAATCATTTCTGGACGTTTTTCAATGGCAAAAATCAATGAATATTGTAAATGCACAAACAGTAATTTCTCCGCATTGCAAGGTGAAATTCTGAAATTTTTTGCTTTTTCCTGCTCCTCTTAGCATGATAAAGAAGATTCAAAGAGTGAGATGCCAGCTCCTTTCATTGTCAGTAGCTTCAAACATTTCTGGTATATGAATAACATGATGTTTTTCAATGGCAAAAATCAATGAATATTGTAAATGCACAAACAGTAATTTCTCCGCATTGCAAGGTGCAATTTTGAAATTTTTTGCTTTTTCCTGCTCCTCTTAGCATGATAAAGAAGATTCAAAGAGAGTGAGATGCCAGCTCCTTTCATTCAGTCAGTAGCTTCAATCATTTCTGGACGTTTTTCAATGGCAAAAATCAATGAATATTGTAAATGCACAAACAGTAATTTCTCTGCATTGCAAGGTGCAATTCTGAATTTTTTTGCTTTTTCCTGCTCCTCTTAGCAAGATAAACAAGATTCAAAGAGAGTGAGATGCCAGCTCCTTTCATTCAGTCAGTAGCTTCAAACATTTCTGGTATATGAATAACATGATGTTTTTCAATGGCAAAAATCAATGAATATTGTAAATGCACAAACAGTAATTTCTCCGCATTGCAAGGTGCAATTCTGAAATTTTTTGCTTTTTCCTGCTCCTCTTAGCATGATAAAGAAGATTCAAAGAGAGTGAGATGCCAGCTCCTTTCATTCAGTCAGTAGCTTCAATCATTTCTGGACGTTTTTCAATGGCAAAAATCAATGAATATTGTAAATGCACAAACAGTAATTTCTCCGCATTGCAAGGTGCAATTCTGAAATTTTTTGCTTTTTCCTGCTCCTCTTAGCATGATAAACAAGATTCAAAGAGAGTGAGATGCCAGCTCCTTTCATTCAGTCAGTAGCTTCAATCATTTCTGGATGTTTTTCAATGGCAAAAATCAATGAATATTGTAAATGCACAAACAGTAATTTCTCCGCATTGCAAGGTGCAATTCTGAAATTTTTTGCTTTTTCCTGCTCCTCTTAGCATGATAAAGAAGATTCAAAGAGAGTGAGATGCCAGCTCCTTTAATTCAGTCAGTAGCTTCAATCATTTCTGGACGTTTTTCAATGGCAAAAATCAATGAATATTGTAAATGCACAAACAGTAATTTCTCCGCATTGCAAGGTGAAATTCTGAAATTTTTTGCTTTTTCCTGCTCCTCTTAGCATGATAAAGAAGATTCAAAGAGTGAGATGCCAGCTCCTTTCATTGTCAGTAGCTTCAAACATTTCTGGTATATGAATAACATGATGTTTTTCAATGGCAAAAATCAATGAATATTGTAAATGCACAAACAGTAATTTCTCCGCATTGCAAGGTGCAATTCTGAAATTTTTTGCTTTTTTATGCTCCTCTTAGCAAGATAAACAAGATTCAAAGAGAGTGAGATGCCAGCTCCTTTCATTCAGTCAGTAGCTTCAATCATTTCTGGACGTTTTTCAATGGCAAAAATCAATGAATATTGTAAATGCACAAACAGTAATTTCTCCGCATTGCAAGGTGCAATTCTGAAATTTTTTGCTTTTTCCTGCTCCTCTTAGCATGATAAAGAAGATTCAAAGAGAGTGAGATGCCAGCTCCTTTCATTCAGTCAGTAGCTTCAATCATTTCTGGACGTTTTTCAATGGCAAAAATCAATGAATATTGTAAATGCACAAACAGTAATTTCTCCGCATTGCAAGGTGCAATTCTGAAATTTTTTGCTTTTTCCTGCTCCTCTTAGCATGATAAACAAGATTCAAAGAGAGTGAGATGCCAGCTCTTTTCATTCAGTCAGTAGCTTCAATCATTTCTGGACGTTTTTCAATGACAAAAATCAATGAATATTGTAAATGCACAAACAGTAATTTCTCCGCATTGCAAGGTGCAATTCTGAAATTTTTTGCTTTTTCCTGCTCGTCTTAGCATGATAAAGAAGATTCAAAGAGAGTGAGATGCCAGCTCCTTTCATTCAGTCAGTAGCTTCAAACATTTCTGGACGTTTTTCAATGGCAAAAATCATTGAATATTGTAAATGCACAAACAGTAATTTCTCCGCATTGCAAGGTGCAATTCTGAAATTTTTTGCTTTTTCCTGCTCCTCTTAGCATGATAAAGAAGATTCAAAGAGAGTGAGATGCCAGCTCCTTTCATTCAGTCAGTAGCTTCAATCATTTCTGGTATATGAATAACATGATGTTTTTCAATGGCAAAAATCAATGAATATTGTAAATGCACAAACAGTAATTTCTCCGCATTGCCAGGTGCAATTCTGAAATTTTTTGCTTTTTCCTGCTCCTCTTAGCATGATAAAGAAGATTCAAAGAGAGTGATATGCCAGCTCCTTTCATTCAGTCAGTAGCTTCAATCATTTCTGGACGTTTTTCAATGGCAAAAATCAATGAATATTGTAAATGCACAAACAGTAATTTCTCCGCATTGCAAGGTGCAATTCTGAAATTTTTTGCTTTTTCCTGCTCCTCTTAGCATGATAAAGAAGATTCAAAGAGAGTGAGATGCCAGCTCCTTTCATTCAGTCAGTAGCTTCAATCATTTCTGGACGTTTTTCAATGGCAAAAATCAATGAATATTGTAAATGCACAAACAGTAATTTCTCCGCATTGCAAGGTGCAATTCTGAAATTTTTTGCTTTTTCCTGCTCCTCTTAGCATGATAAACAAGATTCAAAGAGAGTGAGATGCCAGCTCCTTTCATTCAGTCAGTAGCTTCAATAATTTCTGGACGTTTTTCAAAGGCAAAAATCAATGAATATTGTAAATGCACAAACAGTAATTTCTCCGCATTGCAAGGTGCAATTCTGAAATTTTTTGCTTTTTCCTGCTCCTCTTAGCATGATAAACAAGATTCAAAGAGAGTGAGATGCCAGCTCCTTTCATTCAGTCAGTAGCTTCAATCATTTCTGGTATATGAATAACATGATGTTTTTCAATGGCAAAAATCAGTGAATATTGTAAATGCACAAACAGTAATTTCTCCGCATTGCAAGGTGCAATTCTGAAATTTTTTGCTTTTTCCTGCTCCTCTTAGCATGATAAAGAAGATTCAAAGAGAGTGAGATGCCAGCTCCTTTCATTCAGTCAGTAGCTTCAAACATTTCTGGTATATGAATAACATGATGTTTTTCAATGGCAAAAATCAATGAATATTGTAAATGCACAAACAGTAATTTCTCCGCATTGCAAGGTGCAATTCTGAAATTTTTTGCTTTTTCCTGCTCCTCTTAGCATGATAAACAAGATTCAAAGAGAGTGAGATGCCAGCTCCTTTCATTCAGTCAGTAGCTTCAATCATTTCTGGACGTTTTTCAATGGCAAAAATCAATGAATATTGTAAATGCACAAACAGTAATTTCTCCGCATTGCAAGGTGCAATTCTGAATTTTTTTGCTTTTTCCTGCTCCTCTTAGCATGATAAAGAAGATTCAAAGAGAGTGAGATGCCAGCTCCTTTCATTCAGTCAGTAGCTTCAAACATTTCTGGTATATGAATAACATGATGTTTTTCAATGGCAAAAATCAATGAATATTGTAAATGCACAAACAGTAATTTCTCCGCATTGCAAGGTGCAATTTTGAAATTTTTTGCTTTTTCCTGCTCCTCTTAGCATGATAAAGAAGATTCAAAGAGAGTGAGATGCCAGCTCCTTTCATTCAGTCAGTAGCTTCAATCATTTCTGGACGTTTTTCAATGGCAAAAATCAATGAATATTGTAAATGCACAAACAGTAATTTCTCTGCATTGCAAGGTGCAATTCTGAATTTTTTTGCTTTTTCCTGCTCCTCTTAGCAAGATAAACAAGATTCAAAGAGAGTGAGATGCCAGCTCCTTTCATTCAGTCAGTAGCTTCAAACATTTCTGGTATATGAATAACATGATGTTTTTCAATGGCAAAAATCAATGAATATTGTAAATGCACAAACAGTAATTTCTCCGCATTGCAAGGTGCAATTCTGAAATTTTTTGCTTTTTCCTGCTCCTCTTAGCATGATAAAGAAGATTCAAAGAGAGTGAGATGCCAGCTCCTTTCATTCAGTCAGTAGCTTCAATCATTTCTGGACGTTTTTCAATGGCAAAAATCAATGAATATTGTAAATGCACAAACAGTAATTTCTCCGCATTGCAAGGTGCAATTCTGAAATTTTTTGCTTTTTCCTGCTCCTCTTAGCATGATAAAGAAGATTCAAAGAGAGTGAGATGCCAGCTCCTTTCATTCAGTCAGTAGCTTCAATCATTTCTGGACGTTTTTCAATGGCAAAAATCAATGAATATTGTAAATGCACAAACAGTAATTTCTCCGCATTGCAAGGTGCAATTCTGAAATTTTTTGCTTTTTCCTGCTCCTCTTAGCATGATAAACAAGATTCAAAGAGAGTGAGATGCCAGCTCTTTTCATTCAGTCAGTAGCTTCAATCATTTCTGGACGTTTTTCAATGACAAAAATCAATGAATATTGTAAATGCACAAACAGTAATTTCTCCGCATTGCAAGGTGCAATTCTGAAATTTTTTGCTTTTTCCTGCTCCTCTTAGCATGATAAAGAAGATTCAAAGAGAGTGAGATGCCAGCTCCTTTCATTCAGTCAGTAGCTTCAATCATTTCTGGACGTTTTTCAATGGCAAAAATCATTGAATATTGTAAATGCACAAACAGTAATTTCTCCGCATTGCAAGGTGCAATTCTGAAATTTTTTACTTTTTCCTGCTCCTCTTAGCATGATAAAGAAGATTCAAAGAGAGTGAGATGCCAGCTCCTTTCATTCAGTCAGTAGCTTCAAACATTTCTCGTATATGAATAACATGATGTTTTTCAATGGCAAAAATCAATGAATATTGTAAATGCACAAACAGTAATTTCTCCGCATTGCAAGGTGCAATTCTGAAATTTTTTGCTTTTTCCTGCTCCTCTTAGCATGATAAAGAAGATTCAAAGAGAGTGAGATGCCAGCTCCTTTCATTCAGTCAGTAGCTTCAATCATTTCTGGACGTTTTTCAATGGCAAAAATCAATGAATATTGTAAATGCACAAACAGTAATTTCTCCGCATTGCAAGGTGCAATTCTGAAATTTTTTGCTTTTTCCTGCTCCTCTTAGCATGATAAAGAAGATTCAAAGAGTGAGATGCCAGCTCCTTTCATTGTCAGTAGCTTCAAACATTTCTGGTATATGAATAACATGATGTTTTTCAATGGCAAAAATCAATGAATATTGTAAATGCACAAACAGTAATTTCTCCGCATTGCAAGGTGCAATTCTGAAATTTTTTGCTTTTTTATGCTCCTCTTAGCAAGATAAACAAGATTCAAAGAGAGTGAGATGCCAGCTCCTTTCATTCAGTCAGTAGCTTCAATCATTTCTGGACGTTTTTCAATGGCAAAAATCAATGAATATTGTAAATGCACAAACAGTAATTTCTCCGCATTGCAAGGTGCAATTCTGAAATTTTTTGCTTTTTCCTGCTCCTCTTAGCATGATAAAGAAGATTCAAAGAGAGTGAGATGCCATCTCCTTTCATTCAGTCAGTAGCTTCAATCATTTCTGGACGTTTTTCAATGGCAAAAATCAATGAATATTGTAAATGCACAAACAGTAATTTCTCCGCATTGCAAGGTGCAATTCTGAAATTTTTTGCTTTTTCCTGCTCCTCTTAGCATGATAAACAAGATTCAAAGAGAGTGAGATGCCAGCTCTTTTCATTCAGTCAGTAGCTTCAATCATTTCTGGACGTTTTTCAATGACAAAAATCAATGAATATTGTAAATGCACAAACAGTAATTTCTCCGCATTGCAAGGTGCAATTCTGAAATTTTTTGCTTTTTCCTGCTCCTCTTAGCATGATAAAGAAGATTCAAAGAGAGTGAGATGCCAGCTCCTTTCATTCAGTCAGTAGCTTCAATCATTTCTGGACGTTTTTCAATGGCAAAAATCATTGAATATTGTAAATGCACAAACAGTAATTTCTCCGCATTGCAAGGTGCAATTCTGAAATTTTTTGCTTTTTCCTGCTCCTCTTAGCATGATAAAGAAGATTCAAAGAGAGTGAGATGCCAGCTCCTTTCATTCAGTCAGTAGCTTCAATCATTTCTGGTATATGAATAACATGATGTTTTTCAATGGCAAAAATCAATGAATATTGTAAATGCACAAACAGTAATTTCTCCGCATTGCCAGGTGCAATTCTGAAATTTTTTGCTTTTTCCTGCTCCTCTTAGCATGATAAAGAAGATTCAAAGAGAGTGATATGCCAGCTCCTTTCATTCAGTCAGTAGCTTCAATCATTTCTGGACGTTTTTCAATGGCAAAAATCAATGAATATTGTAAATGCACAAACAGTAATTTCTCCGCATTGCAAGGTGCAATTCTGAAATTTTTTGCTTTTTCCTGCTCCTCTTAGCATGATAAAGAAGATTCAAAGAGAGTGAGATGCCAGCTCCTTTCATTCAGTCAGTAGCTTCAATCATTTCTGGACGTTTTTCAATGGCAAAAATCAATGAATATTGTAAATGCACAAACAGTAATTTCTCCGCATTGCAAGGTGCAATTCTGAAATTTTTTGCTTTTTCCTGCTCCTCTTAGCATGATAAACAAGATTCAAAGAGAGTGAGATGCCAGCTCCTTTCATTCAGTCAGTAGCTTCAATCATTTCTGGACGTTTTTCAATGGCAAAAATCAATGAATATTGTAAATGCACAAACAGTAATTTCTCCGCATTGCAAGGTGCAATTCTGAAATTTTTTGCTTTTTCCTGCTCCTCTTAGCATGATAAACAAGATTCAAAGAGAGTGAGATGCCAGCTCCTTTCATTCAGTCAGTAGCTTCAATCATTTCTGGTATATGAATAACATGATGTTTTTCAATGGCAAAAATCAGTGAATATTGTAAATGCACAAACAGTAATTTCTCCGCATTGCAAGGTGCAATTCTGAAATTTTTTGCTTTTTCCTGCTCCTCTTAGCATGATAAAGAAGATTCAAAGAGAGTGAGATGCCAGCTCCTTTCATTCAGTCAGTAGCTTCAATCATTTCTGGACGTTTTTCAATGGCAAAAATCAATGAATATTGTAAATGCACAAACAGTAATTTCTCCGCATTGCAAGGTGCAATTCTGAAATTTTTTGCTTTTTCCTGCTCCTCTTAGCATGATAAACAAGATTCAAAGAGAGTGAGATGCCAGCTCCTTTCATTCAGTCAGTAGCTTCAATCATTTCTGGTATATGAATAACATGATGTTTTTCAATGGCAAAAATCAGTGAATATTGTAAATGCACAAACAGTAATTTCTCCGCATTGCAAGGTGCAATTCTGAAATTTTTTGCTTTTTCCTGCTCCTCTTAGCATGATAAAGAAGATTCAAAGAGAGTGAGATGCCAGCTCCTTTCATTCAGTCAGTAGCTTCAATCATTTCTGGACGTTTTTCAATGGCAAAAATCAATGAATATTGTAAATGCACAAACAGTAATTTCTCCGCATTGCAAGGTGCAATTCTGAAATTTTTTGCTTTTTCCTGCTCCTCTTAGCATGATAAACAAGATTCAAAGAGAGTGAGATGCCAGCTCCTTTCATTCAGTCAGTAGCTTCAATCATTTCTGGACGTTTTTCAATGGCAAAAATCAATGAATATTGTAAATGCACAAACAGTAATTTCTCCGCATTGCAAGGTGCAATTCTGAAATTTTTTGCTTTTTCCTGCTCCTCTTAGCATGATAAACAAGATTCAAAGAGAGTGAGATGCCAGCTCCTTTCATTCAGTCAGTAGCTTCAATCATTTCTGGTATATGAATAACATGATGTTTTTCAATGGCAAAAATCAGTGAATATTGTAAATGCACAAACAGTAATTTCTCCGCATTGCAAGGTGCAATTCTGAAATTTTTTGCTTTTTCCTGCTCCTCTTAGCATGATAAAGAAGATTCAAAGAGAGTGAGATGCCAGCTCCTTTCATTCAGTCAGTAGCTTCAATCATTTCTGGACGTTTTTCAATGGCAAAAATCAATGAATATTGTAAATGCACAAACAGTAATTTCTCCGCATTGCAAGGTGCAATTCTGAAATTTTTTGCTTTTTCCTGCTCCTCTTAGCATGATAAACAAGATTCAAAGAGAGTGAGATGCCAGCTCCTTTCATTCAGTCAGTAGCTTCAATCATTTCTGGACGTTTTTCAATGGCAAAAATCAATGAATATTGTAAATGCACAAACAGTAATTTCTCCGCATTGCAAGGTGCAATTCTGAAATTTTTTGCTTTTTCCTGCTCCTCTTAGCATGATAAAGAAGATTCAAAGAGAGTGAGATGCCAGCTCCTTTCATTCAGTCAGTAGCTTCAAACATTTCTGGTATATGAATAACATGATGTTTTTCAATGGCAAAAATCAATGAATATTGTAAATGCACAAACAGTAATTTCTCCGCATTGCAAGGTGCAATTTTGAAATTTTTTGCTTTTTCCTGCTCCTCTTAGCATGATAAAGAAGATTCAAAGAGAGTGAGATGCCAGCTCCTTTCATTCAGTCAGTAGCTTCAATCATTTCTGGATGTTTTTCAATGGCAAAAATCAATGAATATTGTAAATGCACAAACAGTAATTTCTCTGCATTGCAAGGTGCAATTCTGAATTTTTTTGCTTTTTCCTGCTCCTCTTAGCATGATAAACAAGATTCAAAGAGAGTGAGATGCCAGCTCCTTTCATTCAGTCAGTAGCTTCAATCATTTCTGGATGTTTTTCAATGGCAAAAATCAATGAATATTGTAAATGCACAAACAGTAATTTCTCCGCATTGCAAGGTGCAATTCTGAAATTTTTTGCTTTTTTCTGCTCCTCTTAGCATAATAAAGAAGATTCAAAGAGAGTGAGATGCCAGCTCCTTTCATTCAGTCAGTAGCTTCAAACATTTCTGGTATATGAATAACATGATGTTTTTCAATGGCAAAAATCAATGAATATTGTAAATGCACAAACAGTAATTTCTCCGCATTGCAATGTGCAATTCTGAAATTTTTTGCTTTTTCCTGCTCCTCTTAGCATGATAAAGAAGATTCAAAGAGAGTGAGATGCCAGCTCCTTTCATTCAGTCAGTAGCTTCAATCATTTCTGGACGTTTTTCAATGGCAAAAATCAATGAATATTGTAAATGCACAAACAGTAATTTCTCCGCATTGCAAGGTGCAATTCTGAAATTTTTTGCTTTTTCCTGCTCCTCTTAGCATGATAAAGAAGATTCAAAGAGAGTGAGATGCCAGCTCCTTTCATTCAGTCAGTAGCTTCAATCATTTCTGGATGTTTTTCAATGGCAAAAATCAATGAATATTGTAAATGCACAAACAGTAATTTCTCCGCATTGCAAGGTGCAATTCTGAAATTTTTTGCTTTTTCCTGCTCCTCTTAGCATGATAAAGAAGATTCAAAGAGAGTGAGATGCCAGCTCCTTTAATTCAGTCAGTAGCTTCAATCATTTCTGGACGTATTTCAATGGCAAAAATCAATGAATATTGTAAATGCACAAACAGTAATTTCTCCGCATTGCAAGGTGAAATTCTGAAATTTTTTGCTTTTTCCTGCTCCTCTTAGCATGATAAAGAAGATTCAAAGAGTGAGATGCCAGCTCCTTTCATTGTCAGTAGCTTCAAACATTTCTGGTATATGAATAACATGATGTTTTTCAATGGCAAAAATCAATGAATATTGTAAATGCACAAACAGTAATTTCTCCGCATTGCAAGGTGCAATTCTGAAATTTTTTGCTTTTTTATGCTCCTCTTAGCAAGATAAACAAGATTCAAAGAGAGTGAGATGCCAGCTCCTTTCATTCAGTCAGTAGCTTCAATCATTTCTGGACGTTTTTCAATGGCAAAAATCAATGAATATTGTAAATGCACAAACAGTAATTTCTCCGCATTGCAATGTGCAATTCTGAAATTTTTTGATTTTTCCTGCTCCTCTTAGCATGATAAAGAAGATTCAAAGAGAGTGAGATGCCAGCTCCTTTCATTCAGTCAGTAGCTTCAATCATTTCTGGACGTTTTTCAATGGCAAAAATCAATGAATATTGTAAATGCACAAACAGTAATTTCTCCGCATTGCAAGGTGCAATTCTGAAATTTTTTGCTTTTTCCTGCTCCTCTTAGCATGATAAACAAGATTCAAAGAGAGTGAGATGCCAGCTCTTTTCATTCAGTCAGTAGCTTCAATCATTTCTGGACGTTTTTCAATGACAAAAATCAATGAATATTGTAAATGCACAAACAGTAATTTCTCCGCATTGCAAGGTGCAATTCTGAAATTTTTTGCTTTTTCCTGCTCCTCTTAGCATGATAAAGAAGATTCAAAGAGAGTGAGATGCCAGCTCCTTTCATTCAGTCAGTAGCTTCAATCATTTCTGGACGTTTTTCAATGGCAAAAATCATTGAATATTGTAAATGCACAAACAGTAATTTCTCCGCATTGCAAGGTGCAATTCTGAAATTTTTTGCTTTTTCCTGCTCCTCTTAGCATGATAAAGAAGATTCAAAGAGAGTGAGATGCCAGCTCCTTTCATTCAGTCAGTAGCTTCAATCATTTCTGGTATATGAATAACATGATGTTTTTCAATGGCAAAAATCAATGAATATTGTAAATGCACAAACAGTAATTTCTCCGCATTGCCAGGTGCAATTCTGAAATTTTTTGCTTTTTCCTGCTCCTCTTAGCATGATAAAGAAGATTCAAAGAGAGTGATATGCCAGCTCCTTTCATTCAGTCAGTAGCTTCAATCATTTCTGGACGTTTTTCAATGGCAAAAATCAATGAATATTGTAAATGCACAAACAGTAATTTCTCCGCATTGCAAGGTGCAATTCTGAAATTTTTTGCTTTTTCCTGCTCCTCTTAGCATGATAAAGAAGATTCAAAGAGAGTGAGATGCCAGCTCCTTTCATTCAGTCAGTAGCTTCAATCATTTCTGGACGTTTTTCAATGGCAAAAATCAATGAATATTGTAAATGCACAAACAGTAATTTCTCCGCATTGCAAGGTGCAATTCTGAAATTTTTTGCTTTTTCCTGCTCCTCTTAGCATGATAAAGAAGATTCAAAGAGAGTGAGATGCCAGCTCCTTTCATTCAGTCAGTAGCTTCAATCATTTCTGGACGTTTTTCAATGGCAAAAATCAATGAATATTGTAAATGCACAAACAGTAATTTCTCCGCATTGCAAGGTGCAATTCTGAAATTTTTTGCTTTTTCCTGCTCCTCTTAGCATGATAAACAAGATTCAAAGAGAGTGAGATGCCAGCTCCTTTCATTCAGTCAGTAGCTTCAATCATTTCTGGACGTTTTTCAATGGCAAAAATCAATGAATATTGTAAATGCACAAACAGTAATTTCTCCGCATTGCAAGGTGCAATTCTGAAATTTTTTGCTTTTTCCTGCTCCTCTTAGCATGATAAAGAAGATTCAAAGAGAGTGAGATGCCAGCTCCTTTCATTCAGTCAGTAGCTTCAATCATTTCTGGATGTTTTTCAATGGCAAAAATCAATGAATATTGTAAATGCACAAACAGTAATTTCTCCGCATTGCAAGGTGCAATTCTGAAATTTTTTGCTTTTTTCTGCTCCTCTTAGCATAATAAAGAAGATTCAAAGAGAGTGAGATGCCAGCTCCTTTCATTCAGTCAGTAGCTTCAAACATTTCTGGTATATGAATAACATGATGTTTTTCAATGGCAAAAATCAATGAATATTGTAAATGCACAAACAGTAATTTCTCCGCATTGCAATGTGCAATTCTGAAATTTTTTGCTTTTTCCTGCTCCTCTTAGCATGATAAAGAAGATTCAAAGAGAGTGAGATGCCAGCTCCTTTCATTCAGTCAGTAGCTTCAATCATTTCTGGACGTTTTTCAATGGCAAAAATCAATGAATATTGTAAATGCACAAACAGTAATTTCTCCGCATTGCAAGGTGCAATTCTGAAATTTTTTGCTTTTTCCTGCTCCTCTTAGCATGATAAACAAGATTCAAAGAGAGTGAGATGCCAGCTCCTTTCATTCAGTCAGTAGCTTCAATCATTTCTGGATGTTTTTCAATGGCAAAAATCAATGAATATTGTAAATGCACAAACAGTAATTTCTCCGCATTGCAAGGTGCAATTCTGAAATTTTTTGCTTTTTCCTGCTCCTCTTAGCATGATAAAGAAGATTCAAAGAGAGTGAGATGCCAGCTCTTTTAATTCAGTCAGTAGCTTCAATCATTTCTGGACGTATTTCAATGGCAAAAATCAATGAATATTGTAAATGCACAAACAGTAATTTCTCCGCATTGCAAGGTGAAATTCTGAAATTTTTTGCTTTTTCCTGCTCCTCTTAGCATGATAAAGAAGATTCAAAGAGTGAGATGCCAGCTCCTTTCATTGTCAGTAGCTTCAAACATTTCTGGTATATGAATAACATGATGTTTTTCAATGGCAAAAATCAATGAATATTGTAAATGCACAAACAGTAATTTCTCCGCATTGCAAGGTGCAATTCTGAAATTTTTTGATTTTTCCTGCTCCTCTTAGCATGATAAAGAAGATTCAAAGAGAGTGAGATGCCAGCTCCTTTCATTCAGTCAGTAGCTTCAATCATTTCTGGACGTTTTTCAATGGCAAAAATCAATGAATATTGTAAATGCACAAACAGTAATTTCTCCGCATTGCAAGGTGCAATTCTGAAATTTTTTGCTTTTTCCTGCTCCTCTTAGCATGATAAACAAGATTCAAAGAGAGTGAGATGCCAGCTCTTTTCATTCAGTCAGTAGCTTCAATCATTTCTGGACGTTTTTCAATGACAAAAATCAATGAATATTGTAAATGCACAAACAGTAATTTCTCCGCATTGCAAGGTGCAATTCTGAAATTTTTTGCTTTTTCCTGCTCCTCTTAGCATGATAAAGAAGATTCAAAGAGAGTGAGATGCCAGCTCCTTTCATTCAGTCAGTAGCTTCAATCATTTCTGGACGTTTTTCAATGGCAAAAATCATTGAATATTGTAAATGCACAAACAGTAATTTCTCCGCATTGCAAGGTGCAATTCTGAAATTTTTTGCTTTTTCCTGCTCCTCTTAGCATGATAAAGAAGATTCAAAGAGAGTGAGATGCCAGCTCCTTTCATTCAGTCAGTAGCTTCAATCATTTCTGGTATATGAATAACATGATGTTTTTCAATGGCAAAAATCAATGAATATTGTAAATGCACAAACAGTAATTTCTCCGCATTGCCAGGTGCAATTCTGAAATTTTTTGCTTTTTCCTGCTCCTCTTAGCATGATAAAGAAGATTCAAAGAGAGTGATATGCCAGCTCCTTTCATTCAGTCAGTAGCTTCAATCATTTCTGGACGTTTTTCAATGGCAAAAATCAATGAATATTGTAAATGCACAAACAGTAATTTCTCCGCATTGCAAGGTGCAATTCTGAAATTTTTTGCTTTTTCCTGCTCCTCTTAGCATGATAAAGAAGATTCAAAGAGAGTGAGATGCCAGCTCCTTTCATTCAGTCAGTAGCTTCAATCATTTCTGGACGTTTTTCAATGGCAAAAATCAATGAATATTGTAAATGCACAAACAGTAATTTCTCCGCATTGCAAGGTGCAATTCTGAAATTTTTTGCTTTTTCCTGCTCCTCTTAGCATGATAAAGAAGATTCAAAGAGAGTGAGATGCCAGCTCCTTTCATTCAGTCAGTAGCTTCAATCATTTCTGGACGTTTTTCAATGGCAAAAATCAATGAATATTGTAAATGCACAAACAGTAATTTCTCCGCATTGCAAGGTGCAATTCTGAAATTTTTTGCTTTTTCCTGCTCCTCTTAGCATGATAAACAAGATTCAAAGAGAGTGAGATGCCAGCTCCTTTCATTCAGTCAGTAGCTTCAATCATTTCTGGACGTTTTTCAATGGCAAAAATCAATGAATATTGTAAATGCACAAACAGTAATTTCTCCGCATTGCAAGGTGCAATTCTGAAATTTTTTGCTTTTTCCTGCTCCTCTTAGCATGATAAAGAAGATTCAAAGAGAGTGAGATGCCAGCTCCTTTCATTCAGTCAGTAGCTTCAAACATTTCTGGTATATGAATAACATGATGTTTTTCAATGGCAAAAATCAATGAATATTGTAAATGCACAAACAGTAATTTCTCCGCATTGCAAGGTGCAATTCTGAAATTTTTTGCTTTTTCCTGCTCCTCTTAGCATGATAAAGAAGATTCAAAGAGAGTGAGATGCCAGCTCCTTTCATTCAGTCAGTAGCTTCAATCATTTCTGGACGTTTTTCAATGGCAAAAATCAATGAATATTGTAAATGCACAAACAGTAATTTCTCCGCATTGCAAGGTGCAATTCTGAAATTTTTTGCTTTTTCCTGCTCCTCTTAGCATGATAAACAAGATTCAAAGAGAGTGAGATGCCAGCTCCTTTCATTCAGTCAGTAGCTTCAATCATTTCTGGACGTTTTTCAATGGCAAAAATCAATGAATATTGTAAATGCACAAACAGTAATTTCTCCGCATTGCAAGGTGCAATTCTGAAATTTTTTGCTTTTTCCTGCTCCTCTTAGCATGATAAAGAAGATTCAAAGAGAGTGAGATGCCAGCTCCTTTCATTCAGTCAGTAGCTTCAAACATTTCTGGTATATGAATAACATGATGTTTTTCAATGGCAAAAATCAATGAATATTGTAAATGCACAAACAGTAATTTCTCCGCATTGCAAGGTGCAATTCTGAAATTTTTTGCCTTTTCCTGCTCCTCTTAGCATGATAAAGAAGATTCAAAGAGAGTGAGATGCCAGCTCCTTTCATTCAGTCAGTAGCTTCAATCATTTCTGGACGTTTTTCAATGGCAAAAATCAATGAATATTGTAAATGCACAAAGAGTAATTTCTCCGCATTGCAAGGTGCAATTCTGAAATTTTTTGCTTTTTCCTGCTCCTCTTAGCATGATAAAGAAGATTCAAAGAGTGAGATGCCAGCTCCTTTCATTGTCAGTAGCTTCAAACATTTCTGGTATATGAATAACATGATGTTTTTCAATGGCAAAAATCAATGAATATTGTAAATGCACAAACAGTAATTTCTCCGCATTGCAAGGTGCAATTCTGAAATTTTTTGCTTTTTCCTGCTCCTCTTAGCATGATAAAGAAGATTCAAAGAGAGTGAGATGCCAGCTCCTTTCATTCAGTCAGTAGCTTCAATCATTTCTGGACGTTTTTCAATGGCAAAAATCATTGAATATTGTAAATGCACAAACAGTAATTTCTCCGCATTGCAAGGTGCAATTCTGAAATTTTTTGCTTTTTCCTGCTCCTCTTAGCATGATAAAGAAGATTCAAAGAGAGTGAGATGCCAGCTCCTTTCATTCAGTCAGTAGCTTCAATCATTTCTGGATGTTTTTCAATGGCAAAAATCAATGAATATTGTAAATGCACAAACAGTAATTTCTCCGCATTGCAAGGTGCAATTCTGAAATTTTTTGCTTTTTTCTGCTCCTCTTAGCATGATAAAGAAGATTCAAAGAGAGTGAGATGCCAGCTCCTTTCATTCAGTCAGTAGCTTCAAACATTTCTGGTATATGAATAACATGATGTTTTTCAATGGCAAAAATCAATGAATATTGTAAATGCACAAACAGTAATTTCTCCGCATTGCAAGGTGCAATTCTAAAATTTTTTGCTTTTTCCTGCTCCTCTTAGCATGATAAAGAAGATTCAAAGAGAGTGAGATGCCAGCTCCTTTCATTCAGTCAGTAGCTTCAATCATTTCTGGACGTTTTTCAATGGCAAAAATCAATGAATATTGTAAATGCACAAACAGTAATTTCTCCGCATTGCAAGGTGCAATTCTGAAATTTTTTGCTTTTTCCTGCTCCTCTTAGCATGATAAACAAGATTCAAAGAGAGTGAGATGCCAGCTCCTTTCATTCAGTCAGTAGCTTCAATCATTTCTGGATGTTTTTCAATGGCAAAAATCAATGAATATTGTAAATGCACAAACAGTAATTTCTCCGCATTGCAAGGTGCAATTCTGAAATTTTTTGCTTTTTCCTGCTCCTCTTAGCATGATAAAGAAGATTCAAAGAGAGTGAGATGCCAGCTCCTTTCATTCAGTCAGTAGCTTCAATCATTTCTGGACGTTTTTCAATGGCAAAAATCAATGAATATTGTAAATGCACAAACAGTAATTTCTCCGCATTGCAAGGTGCAATTCTGAAATTTTTTGCTTTTTCCTGCTCCTCTTAGCATGATAAAGAAGATTCAAAGAGAGTGAGATGCCAGCTCCTTTCATTCAGTCAGTAGCTTCAAACATTTCTGGTATATGAATAACATGATGTTTTTCAATGGCAAAAATCAATGAATATTGTAAATGCACAGACAGTAATTTCTCCGCATTGCAAGGTGCAATTCTGAAATTTTTTGCTTTTTCCTGCTCCTCTAAGCATGGTAAAGAAGATTCAAAGAGAGTGAGATGCCAGCTCCTTTCATTCAGTCAGTAGCTTCAATCATTTCTGGACGTTTTTAAATGGCAAAAATCAATGAATATTGTAAATGCACAAACAGTAATTTCTCGGCATTGCAAGGTGCAATTCTGAAATTTTTTGCTTTTTCCTGCTCCTCTTAGCATGTTAAACAAGATTCAAAGTGAATGAGATGCCAGCTCCTTTCATTCAGTCAGTAGCTTCAATCATTTCTGGACGTTTTTCAATGGCAAAAATCAATGAATATTGTAAATGCACAAACAGTAATTTCTCCGCATTGCAAGGTGCAATTCTGAAATTTTTTGCTTTTTCCTGCTCCTCTTAGCATGATAAAGAAGATTCAAAGAGAGTGAGATGCCAGCTCCTTTCATTCAGTCAGTAGCTTCAAACATTTCTGGTATATGAATAACATGATGTTTTTCAATGGCAAAAATCAATGAATATTGTAAATGCACAAACAGTAATTTCTCCGCATTGCAAGGTGCAATTCTGAAATTTTTTGCTTTTTCCTGCTCCTCTTAGCATGATAAAGAAGATTCAAAGAGAGTGAGATGCCAGCTCCTTTCATTCAGTCAGTAGCTTCAATCATTTCTGGACGTTTTTCAATGGCAAAAATCAATGAATATTGTAAATGCACAAACAGTAATTTCTCGGCATTGCAAGGTGCAATTCTGAAATTTTTTGCTTTTTCCTGCTCCTCTTAGCATGATAAACAAGATTCAAAGTGAATGAGATGCCAGCTCCTTTCATTCAGTCAGTAGCTTCAATCATTTCTGGACGTTTTTCAATGGCAAAAATCAATGAATATTGTAAATGCACAAACAGTAATTTCTCCGCATTGCAAGGTGCAATTCTGAAATTTTTTGCTTTTTCCTGCTCCTCTTAGCATGATAAAGAAGATTCAAAGAGAGTGAGATGCCAGCTCCTTTCATTCAGTCAGTAGCTTCAAACATTTCTGGTATATGAATAACATGATGTTTTTCAATGGCAAAAATCAATGAATATTGTAAATGCACAAACAGTAATTTCTCCGCATTGCAAGGTGCAATTCTGAAATTTTTTGCTTTTTCCTGCTCCTCTTAGCATGATAAACAAGATTCAAAGAGAGTGAGATGCCAGCTCCTTTCATTCAGTCAGTAGCTTCAATCATTTCTGGACGTTTTTCAATGGCAAAAATCAATGAATATTGTAAATGCACAAACAGTAATTTCTCCGCATTACAAGGTGCAATTCTGAATTTTTTTGCTTTTTCCTGCTCCTCTTAGCATGATAAAGAAGATTCAAAGAGAGTGAGATGCCAGCTCCTTTCATTCAGTCAGTAGCTTCAAACATTTCTGGTATATGAATAACATGATGTTTTTCAATGGCAAAAATCAATGAATATTGTAAATGCACAAACAGTAATTTCTCCGCATTGCAAGGTGCAATTTTGAAATTTTTTGCTTTTTCCTGCTCCTCTTAGCATGATAAAGAAGATTCAAAGAGAGTGAGATGCCAGCTCCTTTCATTCAGTCAGTAGCTTCAATCATTTCTGGACGTTTTTCAATGGCAAAAATCAATGAATATTGTAAATGCACAAACAGTAATTTCTCCGCATTGCAAGGTGCAATTCTGAATTTTTTTGCTTTTTCCTGCTCCTCTTAGCATGATAAACAAGATTCAAAGAGAGTGAGATGCCAGCTCCTTTCATTCAGTCAGTAGCTTCAGTCATTTCTGGATGTTTTTCAATGGCAAAAGTCAATGAATATTGTAAATGCACAAACAGTAATTTCTCTGCATTGCAAGGTGCAATTCTGAAATTTTTTGCTTTTTTCTGCTCCTCTTAGCATAATAAAGAAGATTCAAAGAGAGTGAGATGCCGGCTCCTTTCATTCAGTCAGTAGCTTCAAACATTTCTGGTATATGAATAACATGATGTTTTTCAATGGCAAAAATCAATGAATATTGTAAATGCACAAACAGTAATTTCTCCGCATTGCAAGGTGCAATTCTGAAATTTTTTGCTTTTTCCTGCTCCTCTTAGCATGATAAAGAAGATTCAAAGAGAGTGAGATGCCAGCTCCTTTCATTCAGTCAGTAGCTTCAATCATTTCTGGACGTTTTTCAATGGCAAAAATCAATGAATATTGTAAATGCACAAACAGTAATTTCTCCGCATTGCAAGGTGCAATTCTGAAATTTTTTGCTTTTTCCTGCTCCTCTTAGCATGATAAACAAGATTCAAAGAGAGTGAGATGCCAGCTCCTTTCATTCAGTCAGTAGCTTCAATCATTTCTGGATGTTTTTCAATGGCAAAAATCAATGAATATTGTAAATGCACAAACAGTAATTTCTCCGCATTGCAAGGTGCAATTCTGAAATTTTTTGCTTTTTCCTGCTCCTCTTAGCATGATAAAGAAGATTCAAAGAGAGTGAGATGCCAGCTCCTTTCATTGTCAGTAGCTTCAATCATTTCTGGACGTTTTTCAATGGCAAAAATCAATGAATATTGTAAATGCACAAACAGTAATTTCTCCGCATTGCAAGGTGAAATTCTGAAATTTTTTGCTTTTTCCTGCTCCTCTTAGCATGATAAAGAAGTTTCAAAGAGTGAGATGCCAGCTCCTTTCATTGTCAGTAGCTTCAAACATTTCTGGTATATGAATAACATGATGTTTTTCAATGGCAAAAATCAATGAATATTGTAAATGCACAAACAGTAATTTCTCCGCATTGCAAGGTGCAATTCTGAAATTTTTTGCTTTTTTATGCTCCTCTTAGCAAGATAAACAAGATTCAAAGAGAGTGAGATGCCAGCTCCTTTCATTCAGTCAGTAGCTTCAATCATTTCTGGACGTTTTTCAATGGCAAAAATCAATGAATATTGTAAATGCACAAACAGTAATTTCTCCGCATTGCAAGGTGCAATTCTGAAATTTTTTGCTTTTTCCTGCTCCTCTTAGCATGATAAAGAAGATTCAAAGAGAGTGAGATGCCAGCTCCTTTCATTCAGTCAGTAGCTTCAATCATTTCTGGATGTTTTTCAATGGCAAAAATCAATGAATATTGTAAATGCACAAACAGTAATTTCTCCGCATTGCAAGGTGCAATTCTGAAATTTTTTGCTTTTTCCTGCTCCTCTTAGCATGATAAACAAGATTCAAAGAGAGTGAGATGCCAGCTCTTTTCATTCAGTCAGTAGCTTCAATCATTTCTGGACGTTTTTCAATGACAAAAATCAATGAATATTGTAAATGCACAAACAGTAATTTCTCCGCATTGCAAGGTGCAATTCTGAAATTTTTTGCTTTTTCCTGCTCCTCTTAGCATGATAAAGAAGATTCAAAGAGAGTGAGATGCCAGCTCCTTTCATTCAGTCAGTAGCTTCAATCATTTCTGGACGTTTTTCAATGGCAAAAATCATTGAATATTGTAAATGCACAAACAGTAATTTCTCCGCATTGCAAGGTGCAATTCTGAAATTTTTTGCTTTTTCCTGCTCCTCATAGCATGATAAAGAAGATTCAAAGAGAGTGAGATGCCAGCTCCTTTCATTCAGTCAGTAGCTTCAATCATTTCTGGTATATGAATAACATGATGTTTTTCAATGGCAAAAATCAATGAATATTGTAAATGCACAAACAGTAATTTCTCCGCATTGCAAGGTGCAATTCTGAAATTTTTTGCTTTTTCCTGCTCCTCTTAGCATGATAAAGAAGATTCAAAGAGAGTGAGATGCCAGCTCCTTTCATTCAGTCAGTAGCTTCAATCATTTCTGGACGTTTTTCAATGGCAAAAATCAATGAATATTGTAAATGCACAAACAGTAATTTCTCCGCATTGCAAGGTGCAATTCTGAAATTTTTTGCTTTTTCCTGCTCCTCTTAGCATGATAAACAAGATTCAAAGAGAGTGAGATGCCAGCTCCTTTCATTCAGTCAGTAGCTTTAATCATTTCTGGACGTTTTTCAATGGCAAAAATCAATGAATATTGTAAATGCACAAAGAGTAATTTCTCCGCATTGCAAGGTGCAATTCTGTAATTTTTTGCTTTTTCCTGCTCCTCTTAGCATGATAAAGAAGATTCAAAGAGAGTGAGATGCCAGCTCCTTTCATTCAGTCAGTAGCTTCAAACATTTCTGGTATATGAATAACATGATGTTTTTCAATGGCAAAAATCAATGAATATTGTAAATGCACAAACAGTAATTTCTCCGCATTGCAAGGTGCAATTCTGAAATTTTTTGCTTTTTCCTGCTCCTCTTAGCATGATAAAGAAGATTCAAAGAGAGTGAGATGCCAGCTCCTTTCATTCAGTCAGTAGCTTCAATCATTTCTGGACGTTTTTCAATGGCAAAAATCAATGAATATTGTAAATGCACAAACAGTAATTTCTCCGCATTGCAAGGTGCAATTCTGAAATTTTTTGCTTTTTCCTGCTCCTCTTAGCATGATAAACAAGATTCAAAGAGAGTGAGATGCCAGCTCCTTTCATTCAGTCAGTAGCTTCAATCATTTCTGGACGTTTTTCAATGGCAAAAATCAATGAATATTGTAAATGCACAAACAGTAATTTCTCCGCATTGCAAGGTGCAATTCTGAAATTTTTTGTTTTTTCCTGCTCCTCTTAGCATGATAAAGAAGATTCAAAGAGAGTGAGATGCCAGCTCCTTTCATTCAGTCAGTAGCTTCAAACATTTCTGGTATATGAATAACATGATGTTTTTCAATGGCAAAAATCAATGAATATTGTAAATGCACAAACAGTAATTTCTCCGCATTGCAAGGTGCAATTCTGAAATTTTTTGATTTTTCCTGCTCCTCTTAGCATGATAAAGAAGATTCAAAGAGAGTGAGATGCCAGCTCCTTTCATTCAGTCAGTAGCTTCAATCATTTCTGGACGTTTTTCAATGGCAAAAATCAATGAATATTGTAAATGCACAAACAGTAATTTCTCCACATTGCAAGGTGCAATTCTGAAATTTTTTGCTTTTTCCTGCTCCTCTTAGCATGATAAAGATTCAAAGAGAGTGAGATGCCAGCTCCTTTCATTCAGTCAGTAGCTTCAATCATTTCTGGACGTTTTTCAATGGCAAAAATCAATGAATATTGTAAATGCACAAACAGTAATTTCTCCGCATTGCAAGGTGCAATTCTGAAATTTTTTGCTTTTTCCTGCTCCTCTTAGCATGATAAAGAAGATTCAAAGAGAGTGAGAAGCCAGCTCCTTTCATTCAGTCAGTAGCTTCAAACATTTCTGGTATATGAATAACATGATGTTTTTCAATGGCAAAAATCAATGAATATTGTAAATGCACAAACAGTAATTTCTCCGCATTGCAAGGTGCAATTCTGAAATTTTTTGCTTTTTCCTGCTCCTCTTAGCATGATGAAGAAGATTCAAAGAGAGTGAGATGCCAGCTCCTTTCATTCAGTCAGTAGCTTCAATCATTTCTGGACGTTTTTCAATGGCAAAAATCAATGAATATTGTAAATGCACAAACAGTAATTTCTCCGCATTGCAAGGTGCAATTCTGAAATTTTTTGCTTTTTCCTGCTCCTCTTAGCATGATAAAGAAGATTCAAAGAGAGTGAGATGCCAGCTCCTTTCATTCAGTCAGTAGCTTCAATCATTTCTGGACGTTTTTCAATGGCAAAAATCAATGAATATTGTAAATGCACAAACAGTAATTTCTCCGCATTGCAAGGTGCAATTCTGAAATTTTTTGCTTTTTCCTGCTCCTCTTAGCATGATAAAGAAGATTCAAAGAGAGTGAGATGCCAGCTCCTTTCATTCAGTCAGTAGCTTCAAACATTTCTGGTATATGAATAACATGATGTTTTTCAATGGCAAAAATCAATGAATATTGTAAATGCACAAACAGTAATTTCTCCGCATTGCAAAGTGCAATTCTGAAATTTTTTGCTTTTTCCTGCTCCTCTTAGCATGATAAAGAAGATTCAAAGAGAGTGAGATGCCAGCTCCTTTCATTCAGTCAGTAGCTTCAATCATTTCTGGACGTTTTTCAATGGCAAAAATCAATGAATATTGTAAATGCACAAACAGTAATTTCTCCGCATTGCAAGGTGCAATTCTGAAATTTTTTGCTTTTTCCTGCTCCTGTTAGCATGATAAATAAGATTCAAAGAGAGTGAGATGCCAGCTCCTTTCATTCAGTCAGTAGCTTCAATCATTTCTGGACGTTTTTCAATGGCAAAAATCAATGAATATTGTAAATGCACAAACAGTAATTTCTCCGCATTGCAAGGTGCAATTCTGAAATTTTTTGCTTTTTCCTGCTCCTCTTAGCATGATAAAGAAGATTCAAAGAGAGTGAGATGCCAGCTCCTTTCATTCAGTCAGTAGCTTCAAACATTTCTGGTATATGAATAACATGATGTTTTTCAATGGCAAAAATCAATGAATATTGTAAATGCACAAACAGTAATTTCTCCGCATTGCAAGGTGCAATTCTGAAATTTTTTGCTTTTTCCTGCTCCTCTTAGCATGATAAAGAAGATTCAAAGAGAGTGAGATGCCAGCTCCTTTCATTCAGTCAGTAGCTTCAATCATTTCTGGACAATTTTCAATGGCAAAAATCAATGTATATTGTAAATGCACAAAGAGTAATTTCTCCGCATTGCAAGGTGCAATTCTGAAATTTTTTGCTTTTTCCTGCTCCTCTTAGCATGATAAAGAAGACTCAAAGAGTGAGATGCCAGCTCCTTTCATTGTCAGTAGCTTCAAACATTTCTGGTATATGAATAACATGATGTTTTTCAATGGCAAAAATCAATGAATATTGTAAATGCACAAACAGTAATTTCTCCGCATTGCAAGGTGCAATTCTGAAATTTTTTGCTTTTTCCTGCTCCTCTTAGCATGATAAAGAAGATTCAAAGAGAGTGAGATGCCAGCTCCTTTCATTCAGTCAGTAGCTTCAATCATTTCTGGACATTTTTCAATGGCAAAAATCATTGAATATTGTAAATGCACAAACAGTAATTTCTCCGCATTGCAAGGTGCAATTCTGAAATTTTTTGATTTTTCCTGCTCCTCTTAGCATGATAAAGAAGATTCAAAGAGAGTGAGATGCCAGCTCCTTTCATTCAGTCAGTAGCTTCAATCATTTCTGGATGTTTTTCAATGGCAAAAATCAATGAATATTGTAAATGCACAAACAGTAATTTCTCCGCATTGCAAGGTGCAATTCTGAAATTTTTTGCTTTTTTCTGCTCCTCTTAGCATGATAAAGAAGATTCAAAGAGAGTGAGATGCCAGCTCCTTTCATTCAGTCAGTAGCTTCAAACATTTCTGGTATATGAATAACATGATGTTTTTCAATGGCAAAAATCAATGAATATTGTAAATGCACAAACAGTAATTTCTCCGCATTGCAAGGTGCAATTCTGAAATTTTTTGCTTTTTCCTGCTCCTCTTAGCATGATAAAGAAGATTCAAAGAGAGTGAGATGCCAGCTCCTTTCATTCAGTCAGTAGCTTCAATCATTTCTGGACGTTTTTCAATGGCAAAAATCAATGAATATTGTAAATGCACAAACAGTAATTTCTCCGCATTGCAAGGTGCAATTCTGAAATTTTTTGCTTTTTCCTGCTCCTCTTAGCATGATAAACAAGATTCAAAGAGAGTGAGATGCCAGCTCCTTTCATTCAGTCAGTAGCTTCAATCATTTCTGGATGTTTTTCAATGGCAAAAATCAATGAATATTGTAAATGCACAAACAGTAATTTCTCCGCATTGCAAGGTGCAATTCTGAAATTTTTTGCTTTTTCCTGCTCCTCTTAGCATGATAAAGAAGATTCAAAGAGAGCGAGATGCCAGCTCCTTTCATTCAGTCATTAGCTTCAATCATTTCTGGACGTTTTTCAATGGCAAAAATCAATGAATATTGTAAATGCACAAACAGTAATTTCTCCGCATTGCAAGGTGCAATTCTGAAATTTTTTGCTTTTTCCTGCTCCTCTTAGCATGATAAAGAAGATTCAAAGAGAGTGAGATGCCAGCTCCTTTCATTCAGTCAGTAGCTTCAATCATTTCTGGACGTTTTTCAATGGCAAAAATCAATGAATATTGTAAATGCACAAACAGTAATTTCTCCGCATTGCAAGGTGCAATTCTGAAATTTTTTGATTTTTCCTGCTCCTCTTAGCATGATAAAGAAGATTCAAAGAGAGTGAGATGCCAGCTCCTTTCATTCAGTCAGTAGCTTCAAACATTTCTGGTATATGAATAACATGATGTTTTTCAATGGCAAAAATCAATGAATATTGTAAATGCACAGACAGTAATTTCTCCGCATTGCAAGGTGCAATTCTGAAATTTTTTGCTTTTTCCTGCTCCTCTAAGCATGGTAAAGAAGATTCAAAGAGAGTGAGATGCCAGCTCCTTTCATTCAGTCAGTAGCTTCAATCATTTCTGGATGTTTTTCAATGGCAAAAATCAATGAATATTGTAAATGCACAAACAGTAATTTCTCGGCATTGCAAGGTGCAATTCTGAAATTTTTTGCTTTTTCCTGCTCCTCTTAGCATGATAAACAAGATTCAAAGTGAATGAGATGCCAGCTCCTTTCATTCAGTCAGTAGCTTCAATCATTTCTGGACGTTTTTCAATGGCAAAAATCAATGAATATTGTAAATGCACAAACAGTAATTTCTCCGCATTGCAAGGTGAAATTCTGAAATTTTTTGCTTTTTCCTGCTCCTCAGCATGATAAAGAAGATTCAAAGAGTGAGATGCCAGCTCCTTTCATTGTCAGTAGCTTCAAACATTTCTGGTATATGAATAACATGATGTTTTTCAATGGCAAAAATCAATGAATATTGTAAATGCACAAACAGTAATTTCTCCGCATTGCAAGGTGCAATTCTGAAATTTTTTGCTTTTTTATGCTCCTCTTAGCAAGATAAACAAGATTCAAAGAGAGTGAGATGCCAGCTCCTTTCATTCAGTCAGTAGCTTCAATCATTTCTGGACATTTTTCAATGGCAAAAATCAATGAATATTGTAAATGCACAAACAGTAATTTCTCCGCATTGCAAGGTGCAATTCTGAAATTTTTTGCTTTTTCCTGCTCCTCTTAGCATGATAAAGAAGATTCAAAGAGAGTGAGATGCCAGCTCCTTTCATTCAGTCAGTAGCTTCAATCATTTCTGGACTTTTTTCAATGGCAAAAATCAATGAATATTGTAAATGCACAAACAGTAATTTCTCCGCATTGCAAGCTGCAATTCTGAAATTTTTTGCTTTTTCCTGCTCCTCTTAGCATGATAAACAAGATTCAAAGAGAGTGAGATGCCAGCTCTTTTCATTCAGTCAGTAGCTTCAATCATTTCTGGACGTTTTTCAATGACAAAAATCAATGAATATTGTAAATGCACAAACAGTAATTTCTCCGCATTGCAAGGTGCAATTCTGAAATTTTTTGCTTTTTCCTGCTCCTCTTAGCATGATAAAGAAGATTCAAAGAGAGTGAGATGCCAGCTCCTTTCATTCAGTCAGTAGCTTCAATCATTTCTGGACGTTTTTCAATGGCAAAAATCATTGAATATTGTAAATGCACAAACAGTAATTTCTCCGCATTGCAAGGTGCAATTCTGAAATTTTTTGCTTTTTCCTGCTCCTCTTAGCATGATAAAGAAGATTCAAAGAGAGTGAGATGCCAGCTCCTTTCATTCAGTCAGTAGCTTCAATCATTTCTGGTATATGAATAACATGATGTTTTTCAATGGCAAAAATCAATGAATATTGTAAATGCACAAACAGTAATTTCTCCGCATTGCAAGGTGCAATTCTGAAATTTTTTGCTTTTTCCTGCTCCTCTTAGCATGATAAAGAAGATTCAAAGAGAGTGAGATGCCAGCTCCTTTCATTCAGTCAGTAGCTTCAATCATTTCTGGACGTTTTTCAATGGCAAAAATCAATGAATATTGTAAATGCACAAACAGTAATTTCTCCGCATTGCAAGGTGCAATTCTGAAATTTTTTGCTTTTTCCTGCTCCTCTTAGCATGATAAACAAGATTCAAAGAGAGTGAGATGCCAGCTCCTTTCATTCAGTCAGTAGCTTTAATCATTTCTGGACGTTTTTCAATGGCAAAAATCAATGAATATTGTAAATGCACAAAGAGTAATTTCTCCGCATTGCAAGGTGCAATTCTGAAATTTTTTGCTTTTTCCTGCTCCTCTTAGCATGATAAAGAAGATTCAAAGAGAGTGAGATGCCAGCTCCTTTCATTCAGTCAGTAGCTTCAAACATTTCTGGTATATGAATAACATGATGTTTTTCAATGGCAAAAATCAATGAATATTGTAAATGCACAAACAGTAATTTCTCCACATTGCAAGGTGCAATTCTGAAATTTTTTGCTTTTTCCTGCTCCTCTAAGCATGGTAAAGAAGATTCAAAGAGAGTGAGATGCCAGCTCCTTTCATTCAGTCAGTAGCTTCAATCATTTCTGGACGTTTTTCAATGGCAAAAATCAATGAATATTGTAAATGCACAAACAGTAATTTCTCGGCATTGCAAGGTGCAATTCTGAAATTTTTTGCTTTTTCCTGCTCCTCTTAGCATGATAAACAAGATTCAAAGTGAATGAGATGCCAGCTCCTTTCATTCAGTCAGTAGCTTCAATCATTTCTGGACGTTTTTCAATGGCAAAAATCAATGAATATTGTAAATGCACAAACAGTAATTTCTCCGCATTGCAAGGTGAAATTCTGAAATTTTTTGCTTTTTCCTGCTCCTCAGCATGATAAAGAAGATTCAAAGAGTGAGATGCCAGCTCCTTTCATTGTCAGTAGCTTCAAACATTTCTGGTATATGAATAACATGATGTTTTTCAATGGCAAAAATCAATGAATATTGTAAATGCACAAACAGTAATTTCTCCGCATTGCAAGGTGCAATTCTGAAATTTTTTGCTTTTTTATGCTCCTCTTAGCAAGATAAACAAGATTCAAAGAGAGTGAGATGCCAGCTCCTTTCATTCAGTCAGTAGCTTCAATCATTTCTGGACGTTTTTCAATGGCAAAAATCAATGAATATTGTAAATGCACAAACAGTAATTTCTCCGCATTGCAAGGTGCAATTCTGAAATTTTTTGCTTTTTCCTGCTCCTCTTAGCATGATAAAGAAGATTCAAAGAGAGTGAGATGCCAGCTCCTTTCATTCAGTCAGTAGCTTCAATCATTTCTGGACTTTTTTCAATGGCAAAAATCAATGAATACTGTAAATGCACAAACAGTAATTTCTCCGCATTGCAAGGTGCAATTCTGAAATTTTTTGCTTTTTCCTGCTCCTCTTAGCATGATAAACAAGATTCAAAGAGAGTGAGATGCCAGCTCTTTTCATTCAGTCAGTAGCTTCAATCATTTCTGGACGTTTTTCAATGACAAAAATCAATGAATATTGTAAATGCACAAACAGTAATTTCTCCGCATTGCAAGGTGCAATTCTGAAATTTTTTGCTTTTTCCTGCTCCTCTTAGCATGATAAAGAAGATTCAAAGAGAGTGAGATGCCAGCTCCTTTCATTCAGTCAGTAGCTTCAATCATTTCTGGACGTTTTTCAATGGCAAAAATCATTGAATATTGTAAATGCACAAACAGTAATTTCTCCGCATTGCAAGGTGCAATTCAGAAATTTTTTGCTTTTTCCTGCTCCTCTTAGCATGATAAAGAAGATTCAAAGAGAGTGAGATGCCAGCTCCTTTCATTCAGTCAGTAGCTTCAATCATTTCTGGTATATGAATAACATGATGTTTTTCAATGGCAAAAATCAATGAATATTGTAAATGCACAAACAGTAATTTCTCCGCATTGCAAGGTGCAATTCTGAAATTTTTTGCTTTTTCCTGCTCCTCTTAGCATGATAAAGAAGATTCAAAGAGAGTGAGATGCCAGCTCCTTTCATTCAGTCAGTAGCTTCAATCATTTCTGGACGTTTTTCAATGGCAAAAATCAATGAATATTGTAAATGCACAAACAGTAATTTCTCCGCATTGCAAGGTGCAATTCTGAAATTTTTTGCTTTTTCCTGCTCCTCTTAGCATGATAAACAAGATTCAAAGAGAGTGAGATGCCAGCTCCTTTCATTCAGTCAGTAGCTTTAATCATTTCTGGACGTTTTTCAATGGCAAAAATCAATGAATATTGTAAATGCACAAAGAGTAATTTCTCCGCATTGCAAGGTGCAATTCTGAAATTTTTTGCTTTTTCCTGCTCCTCTTAGCATGATAAAGAAGATTCAAAGAGAGTATGATGCCAGCTCCTTTCATTCAGTCAGTAGCTTCAAACATTTCTGGTATATGAATAACATGATGTTTTTCAATGGCAAAAATCAATGAATATTGTAAATGCACAAACAGTAATTTCTCTGCATTGCAAGGTGCAATTCTGAAATTTTTTGCTTTTTCCTGCTCCTCTTAGCATGATAAAGAAGATTCAAAGAGAGTGAGATGCCAGCTCCTTTCATTCAGTCAGTAGCTTCAATCATTTCTGGACGTTTTTCAATGGCAAAAATCATTGAATATTGTAAATGCACAAACAGTAATTTCTCCGCATTGCAAGGTGCAATTCTGAAATTTTTTGCTTTTTCCTGCTCCTCTAAGCATGATAATGAAGATTCAAAGAGAGTGAGATGCCAGCTCCTTTCATTCAGTCAGTAGCTTCAATCATTTCTGGACGTTTTTCAATGGCAAAAATCAATGAATATTGTAAATGCACAAACAGTAATTTCTCCGCATTGCAAGGTGCAATTCTGAAATTTTTTGCTTTTTCCTGCTCCTCTTAGCATGATAAACAAGATTCAAAGAGAGTGAGATGCCAGCTCCTTTCATTCAGTCAGTAGCTTCAATCATTTCTGGACGTTTTTCAATGGCAAAAATCAATGAATATTGTAAATGCACAAACAGTAATTTCTCCGCATTGCAAGGTGCAATTCTGAAATTTTTTGCTTTTTCCTGCTCCTCTTAGCATGATAAAGAAGATTCAAAGAGAGTGAGATGCCAGCTCCTTTCATTCAGTCAGTAGCTTCAAACATTTCTGGTATATGAATAACATGATGTTTTTCAATGGCAAAAATCAATGAATATTGTAAATGCACAAACAGTAATTTCTCCGCATTGCAAGGTGCAATTCTGAAATTTTTTGCTTTTTCCTGCTCCTCTTAGCATGATAAAGAAGATTCAAAGAGAGTGAGATGCCAGCTCCTTTCATTCAGTCAGTAGCTTCAATCATTTCTGGATGTTTTTCAATGGCAAAAATCAATGAATATTGTAAATGCACAAACAGTAATTTCTCAGCATTGCAAGGTGCAATTCTGAAATTTTTTGCTTTTTTCTGCTCCTCTTAGCATGATAAAGAAGATTCAAAGACAGTGAGATGCCAGATCCTTTCATTCAGTCAGTAGCTTCAAACATTTCTGGTATATGAATAACATGATGTTTTTCAATGGCAAAAATCAATGAATATTGTAAATGCACAAACAGTAATTTCTCCGCATTGCAAGGTGCAATTCTGAAATTTTTTGCTTTTTCCTGCTCCTCTTAGCATGATAAAGAAGATTCAAAGAGAGTGAGATGCCAGATCCTTTCATTCAGTCAGTAGCTTCAATCATTTCTGGACGTTTTTCAATGGCAAAAATCAATGAATATTGTAAATGCACAAACAGTAATTTCTCCGCATTGCAAGGTGCAATTCTGAAATTTTTTGCTTTTTCCTGCTCTTAGCATGATAAACAAGATTCAAAGAGAGTGAGATGCCAGCTCCTTTCATTCAGTCAGTAGCTTCAATCATTTCTGGATGTTTTTCAATGGCAAAAATCAATGAATATTGTAAATGCACAAACAGTAATTTCTCCGCATTGCAAGGTGCAATTCTGAAATTTTTTGCTTTTTCCTGCTCCTCTTAGCATGATAAAGAAGATTCAAAGAGAGTGAGATGCCAGCTCCTTTCATTCAGTCAGTAGCTTCAATCATTTCTGGACGTTTTTCAATGGCAAAAATCAATGAATATTGTAAATGCACAAACAGTAATTTCTCCGCATTGCAAGGTGCAATTCTGAAATTTTTTGCTTTTTCCTGCTCCTCTTAGCATGATAAAGAAGATTCAAAGAGAGTGAGATGCCAGCTCCTTTCATTCAGTCAGTAGCTTCAATCATTTCTGGACGTTTTTCAATGGCAAAAATCAATGAATATTGTAAATGCACAAACAGTAATTTCTCCGCATTGCAAGGTGCAATTCTGAAATTTTTTGCTTTTTCCTGCTCCTCTTAGCATGATAAAGAAGATTCAAAGAGAGTGAGATGCCAGCTCCTTTCATTCAGTCAGTAGCTTCAAACATTTCTGGTATATGAATAACATGATGTTTTTCAATGGCAAAAATCAATGAATATTGTAAATGCACAGACAGTAATTTCTCCGCATTGCAAGGTGCAATTCTGAAATTTTTTGCTTTTTCCTGCTCCTCTAAGCATGGTAAAGAAGATTCAAAGAGAGTGAGATGCCAGCTCCTTTCATTCAGTCAGTAGCTTCAATCATTTCTGGACGTTTTTCAATGGCAAAAATCAATGAATATTGTAAATGCACAAACAGTAATTTCTCGGCATTGCAAGGTGCAATTCTGAAATTTTTTGCTTTTTCCTGCTCCTCTTAGCATGATAAACAAGATTCAAAGTGAATGAGATGCCAGCTCCTTTCATTCAGTCAGTAGCTTCAATCATTTCTGGACGTTTTTCAATGGCAAAAATCAATGAATATTGTAAATGCACAAACAGTAATTTCTCCGCATTGCAAGGTGCAATTCTGAAATTTTTTGCTTTTTCCTGCTCCTCTTAGCATGATAAAGAAGATTCAAAGAGAGTGAGATGCCAGCTCCTTTCATTCAGTCAGTAGCTTCAAACATTTCTGGTATATGAATAACATGATGTTTTTCAATGGCAAAAATCAATGAATATTGTAAATGCACAAACAGTAATTTCTCCGCATTGCAAGGTGCAATTCTGAAATTTTTTGCTTTTTCCTGCTCCTCTTAGCATGATAAACAAGATTCAAAGAGAGTGAGATGCCAGCTCCTTTCATTCAGTCAGTAGCTTCAATCATCTCTGGACGTTTTTCAATGGCAAAAATCAATGAATATTGTAAATGCACAAACAGTAATTTCTCCGCATTGCACGGTGCAATTCTGAATTTTTTTGCTTTTTCCTGCTCCACTTAGCATGATAAAGAAGATTCAAAGAGAGTGAGATGCCAGCTCCTTTCATTCAGTCAGTAGCTTCAAACATTTCTGGTATATGAATAACATGATGTTTTTCAATGGCAAAAATCAATGAATATTGTAAATGCACAAACAGTAATTTCTCCGCATTGCAAGGTGCAATTTTGAAATTTTTTGCTTTTTCCTGCTCCTCTTAGCATGATAAAGAAGATTCAAAGAGAGTGAGATGCCAGCTCCTTTCATTCAGTCAGTAGCTTCAATCATTTCTGGACGTTTTTCAATGGCAAAAATCAATGAATATTGTAAATGCACAAACAGTAATTTCTCCCCATTGCAAGGTGCAATTCTGAAATTTTTTGCTTTTTCCTGCTCCTCTTAGCATGATAAACAAGATTCAAAGTGAATGAGATGCCAGCTCCTTTCATTCAGTCAGTAGCTTCAAACATTTCTGGTATATGAATAACATGATGTTTTTCAATGGCAAAAATCAATGAATATTGTAAATGCACAGACAGTAATTTCTCCGCATTGCAAGGTGCAATTCTGAAATTTTTTGCTTTTTCCTGCTCCTCTAAGCATGGTAAAGAAGATTCAAAGAGAGTGAGATGCCAGCTCCTTTCATTCAGTCAGTAGCTTCAATCATTTCTGGATGTTTTTCAATGGCAAAAATCAATGAATATTGTAAATGCACAAACAGTAATTTCTCGGCATTGCAAGGTGCAATTCTGAAATTTTTTGCTTTTTCCTGCTCCTCTTAGCATGATAAACAAGATTCAAAGTGAATGAGATGCCAGCTCCTTTCATTCAGTCAGTAGCTTCAATCATTTCTGGACGTTTTTCAATGGCAAAAATCAATGAATATTGTAAATGCACAAACAGTAATTTCTCCGCATTGCAAGGTGAAATTCTGAAATTTTTTGCTTTTTCCTGCTCCTCAGCATGATAAAGAAGATTCAAAGAGTGAGATGCCAGCTCCTTTCATTGTCAGTAGCTTCAAACATTTCTGGTATATGAATAACATGATGTTTTTCAATGGCAAAAATCAATGAATATTGTAAATGCACAAACAGTAATTTCTCCGCATTGCAAGGTGCAATTCTGAAATTTTTTGCTTTTTTATGCTCCTCTTAGCAAGATAAACAAGATTCAAAGAGAGTGAGATGCCAGCTCCTTTCATTCAGTCAGTAGCTTCAATCATTTCTGGACATTTTTCAATGGCAAAAATCAATGAATATTGTAAATGCACAAACAGTAATTTCTCCGCATTGCAAGGTGCAATTCTGAAATTTTTTGCTTTTTCCTGCTCCTCTTAGCATGATAAAGAAGATTCAAAGAGAGTGAGATGCCAGCTCCTTTCATTCAGTCAGTAGCTTCAATCATTTCTGGACTTTTTTCAATGGCAAAAATCAATGAATATTGTAAATGCACAAACAGTAATTTCTCCGCATTGCAAGCTGCAATTCTGAAATTTTTTGCTTTTTCCTGCTCCTCTTAGCATGATAAACAAGATTCAAAGAGAGTGAGATGCCAGCTCTTTTCATTCAGTCAGTAGCTTCAATCATTTCTGGACGTTTTTCAATGACAAAAATCAATGAATATTGTAAATGCACAAACAGTAATTTCTCCGCATTGCAAGGTGCAATTCTGAAATTTTTTGCTTTTTCCTGCTCCTCTTAGCATGATAAAGAAGATTCAAAGAGAGTGAGATGCCAGCTCCTTTCATTCAGTCAGTAGCTTCAATCATTTCTGGACGTTTTTCAATGGCAAAAATCATTGAATATTGTAAATGCACAAACAGTAATTTCTCCGCATTGCAAGGTGCAATTCTGAAATTTTTTGCTTTTTCCTGCTCCTCTTAGCATGATAAAGAAGATTCAAAGAGAGTGAGATGCCAGCTCCTTTCATTCAGTCAGTAGCTTCAATCATTTCTGGTATATGAATAACATGATGTTTTTCAATGGCAAAAATCAATGAATATTGTAAATGCACAAACAGTAATTTCTCCGCATTGCAAGGTGCAATTCTGAAATTTTTTGCTTTTTCCTGCTCCTCTTAGCATGATAAAGAAGATTCAAAGAGAGTGAGATGCCAGCTCCTTTCATTCAGTCAGTAGCTTCAATCATTTCTGGACGTTTTTCAATGGCAAAAATCAATGAATATTGTAAATGCACAAACAGTAATTTCTCCGCATTGCAAGGTGCAATTCTGAAATTTTTTGCTTTTTCCTGCTCCTCTTAGCATGATAAACAAGATTCAAAGAGAGTGAGATGCCAGCTCCTTTCATTCAGTCAGTAGCTTTAATCATTTCTGGACGTTTTTCAATGGCAAAAATCAATGAATATTGTAAATGCACAAAGAGTAATTTCTCCGCATTGCAAGGTGCAATTCTGAAATTTTTTGCTTTTTCCTGCTCCTCTTAGCATGATAAAGAAGATTCAAAGAGAGTGAGATGCCAGCTCCTTTCATTCAGTCAGTAGCTTCAAACATTTCTGGTATATGAATAACATGATGTTTTTCAATGGCAAAAATCAATGAATATTGTAAATGCACAAACAGTAATTTCTCCACATTGCAAGGTGCAATTCTGAAATTTTTTGCTTTTTCCTGCTCCTCTAAGCATGGTAAAGAAGATTCAAAGAGAGTGAGATGCCAGCTCCTTTCATTCAGTCAGTAGCTTCAATCATTTCTGGACGTTTTTCAATGGCAAAAATCAATGAATATTGTAAATGCACAAACAGTAATTTCTCGGCATTGCAAGGTGCAATTCTGAAATTTTTTGCTTTTTCCTGCTCCTCTTAGCATGATAAACAAGATTCAAAGTGAATGAGATGCCAGCTCCTTTCATTCAGTCAGTAGCTTCAATCATTTCTGGACGTTTTTCAATGGCAAAAATCAATGAATATTGTAAATGCACAAACAGTAATTTCTCCGCATTGCAAGGTGAAATTCTGAAATTTTTTGCTTTTTCCTGCTCCTCAGCATGATAAAGAAGATTCAAAGAGTGAGATGCCAGCTCCTTTCATTGTCAGTAGCTTCAAACATTTCTGGTATATGAATAACATGATGTTTTTCAATGGCAAAAATCAATGAATATTGTAAATGCACAAACAGTAATTTCTCCGCATTGCAAGGTGCAATTCTGAAATTTTTTGCTTTTTTATGCTCCTCTTAGCAAGATAAACAAGATTCAAAGAGAGTGAGATGCCAGCTCCTTTCATTCAGTCAGTAGCTTCAATCATTTCTGGACGTTTTTCAATGGCAAAAATCAATGAATATTGTAAATGCACAAACAGTAATTTCTCCGCATTGCAAGGTGCAATTCTGAAATTTTTTGCTTTTTCCTGCTCCTCTTAGCATGATAAAGAAGATTCAAAGAGAGTGAGATGCCAGCTCCTTTCATTCAGTCAGTAGCTTCAATCATTTCTGGACTTTTTTCAATGGCAAAAATCAATGAATACTGTAAATGCACAAACAGTAATTTCTCCGCATTGCAAGGTGCAATTCTGAAATTTTTTGCTTTTTCCTGCTCCTCTTAGCATGATAAACAAGATTCAAAGAGAGTGAGATGCCAGCTCTTTTCATTCAGTCAGTAGCTTCAATCATTTCTGGACGTTTTTCAATGACAAAAATCAATGAATATTGTAAATGCACAAACAGTAATTTCTCCGCATTGCAAGGTGCAATTCTGAAATTTTTTGCTTTTTCCTGCTCCTCTTAGCATGATAAAGAAGATTCAAAGAGAGTGAGATGCCAGCTCCTTTCATTCAGTCAGTAGCTTCAATCATTTCTGGACGTTTTTCAATGGCAAAAATCATTGAATATTGTAAATGCACAAACAGTAATTTCTCCGCATTGCAAGGTGCAATTCAGAAATTTTTTGCTTTTTCCTGCTCCTCTTAGCATGATAAAGAAGATTCAAAGAGAGTGAGATGCCAGCTCCTTTCATTCAGTCAGTAGCTTCAATCATTTCTGGTATATGAATAACATGATGTTTTTCAATGGCAAAAATCAATGAATATTGTAAATGCACAAACAGTAATTTCTCCGCATTGCAAGGTGCAATTCTGAAATTTTTTGCTTTTTCCTGCTCCTCTTAGCATGATAAAGAAGATTCAAAGAGAGTGAGATGCCAGCTCCTTTCATTCAGTCAGTAGCTTCAATCATTTCTGGACGTTTTTCAATGGCAAAAATCAATGAATATTGTAAATGCACAAACAGTAATTTCTCCGCATTGCAAGGTGCAATTCTGAAATTTTTTGCTTTTTCCTGCTCCTCTTAGCATGATAAACAAGATTCAAAGAGAGTGAGATGCCAGCTCCTTTCATTCAGTCAGTAGCTTTAATCATTTCTGGATGTTTTTCAATGGCAAAAATCAATGAATATTGTAAATGCACAAAGAGTAATTTCTCCGCATTGCAAGGTGCAATTCTGAAATTTTTTGCTTTTTCCTGCTCCTCTTAGCATGATAAAGAAGATTCAAAGAGAGTATGATGCCAGCTCCTTTCATTCAGTCAGTAGCTTCAAACATTTCTGGTATATGAATAACATGATGTTTTTCAATGGCAAAAATCAATGAATATTGTAAATGCACAAACAGTAATTTCTCTGCATTGCAAGGTGCAATTCTGAAATTTTTTGCTTTTTCCTGCTCCTCTTAGCATGATAAAGAAGATTCAAAGAGAGTGAGATGCCAGCTCCTTTCATTCAGTCAGTAGCTTCAATCATTTCTGGACGTTTTTCAATGGCAAAAATCATTGAATATTGTAAATGCACAAACAGTAATTTCTCCGCATTGCAAGGTGCAATTCTGAAATTTTTTGCTTTTTCCTGCTCCTCTAAGCATGATAATGAAGATTCAAAGAGAGTGAGATGCCAGCTCCTTTCATTCAGTCAGTAGCTTCAATCATTTCTGGACGTTTTTCAATGGCAAAAATCAATGAATATTGTAAATGCACAAACAGTAATTTCTCCGCATTGCAAGGTGCAATTCTGAAATTTTTTGCTTTTTCCTGCTCCTCTTAGCATGATAAACAAGATTCAAAGAGAGTGAGATGCCAGCTCCTTTCATTCAGTCAGTAGCTTCAATCATTTCTGGACGTTTTTCAATGGCAAAAATCAATGAATATTGTAAATGCACAAACAGTAATTTCTCCGCATTGCAAGGTGCAATTCTGAAATTTTTTGCTTTTTCCTGCTCCTCTTAGCATGATAAAGAAGATTCAAAGAGAGTGAGATGCCAGCTCCTTTCATTCAGTCAGTAGCTTCAAACATTTCTGGTATATGAATAACATGATGTTTTTCAATGGCAAAAATCAATGAATATTGTAAATGCACAAACAGTAATTTCTCCGCATTGCAAGGTGCAATTCTGAAATTTTTTGCTTTTTCCTGCTCCTCTTAGCATGATAAAGAAGATTCAAAGAGAGTGAGATGCCAGCTCCTTTCATTCAGTCAGTAGCTTCAATCATTTCTGGATGTTTTTCAATGGCAAAAATCAATGAATATTGTAAATGCACAAACAGTAATTTCTCAGCATTGCAAGGTGCAATTCTGAAATTTTTTGCTTTTTTCTGCTCCTCTTAGCATGATAAAGAAGATTCAAAGACAGTGAGATGCCAGATCCTTTCATTCAGTCAGTAGCTTCAAACATTTCTGGTATATGAATAACATGATGTTTTTCAATGGAAAAATCAATGAATATTGTAAATGCACAAACAGTAATTTCTCCGCATTGCAAGGTGCAATTCTGAAATTTTTTGCTTTTTCCTGCTCCTCTTAGCATGATAAAGAAGATTCAAAGAGAGTGAGATGCCAGATCCTTTCATTCAGTCAGTAGCTTCAATCATTTCTGGACGTTTTTCAATGGCAAAAATCAATGAATATTGTAAATGCACAAACAGTAATTTCTCCGCATTGCAAGGTGCAATTCTGAAATTTTTTGCTTTTTCCTGCTCCTCTTAGCATGATAAACAAGATTCAAAGAGAGTGAGATGCCAGCTCCTTTCATTCAGTCAGTAGCTTCAATCATTTCTGGATGTTTTTCAATGGCAAAAATCAATGAATATTGTAAATGCACAAACAGTAATTTCTCCGCATTGCAAGGTGCAATTCTGAAATTTTTTGCTTTTTCCTGCTCCTCTTAGCATGATAAAGAAGATTCAAAGAGAGTGAGATGCCAGCTCCTTTCATTCAGTCAGTAGCTTCAATCATTTCTGGACGTTTTTCAATGGCAAAAATCAATGAATATTGTAAATGCACAAACAGTAATTTCTCCGCATTGCAAGGTGCAATTCTGAAATTTTTTGCTTTTTCCTGCTCCTCTTAGCATGATAAAGAAGATTCAAAGAGAGTGAGATGCCAGCTCCTTTCATTCAGTCAGTAGCTTCAATCATTTCTGGACGTTTTTCAATGGCAAAAATCAATGAATATTGTAAATGCACAAACAGTAATTTCTCCGCATTGCAAGGTGCAATTCTGAAATTTTTTGCTTTTTCCTGCTCCTCTTAGCATGATAAAGAAGATTCAAAGAGAGTGAGATGCCAGCTCCTTTCATTCAGTCAGTAGCTTCAAACATTTCTGGTATATGAATAACATGATGTTTTTCAATGGCAAAAATCAATGAATATTGTAAATGCACAGACAGTAATTTCTCCGCATTGCAAGGTGCAATTCTGAAATTTTTTGCTTTTTCCTGCTCCTCTAAGCATGGTAAAGAAGATTCAAAGAGAGTGAGATGCCAGCTCCTTTCATTCAGTCAGTAGCTTCAATCATTTCTGGACGTTTTTCAATGGCAAAAATCAATGAATATTGTAAATGCACAAACAGTAATTTCTCGGCATTGCAAGGTGCAATTCTGAAATTTTTTGCTTTTTCCTGCTCCTCTTAGCATGATAAACAAGATTCAAAGTGAATGAGATGCCAGCTCCTTTCATTCAGTCAGTAGCTTCAATCATTTCTGGACGTTTTTCAATGGCAAAAATCAATGAATATTGTAAATGCACAAACAGTAATTTCTCCGCATTGCAAGGTGCAATTCTGAAATTTTTTGCTTTTTCCTGCTCCTCTTAGCATGATAAAGAAGATTCAAAGAGAGTGAGATGCCAGCTCCTTTCATTCAGTCAGTAGCTTCAAACATTTCTGGTATATGAATAACATGATGTTTTTCAATGGCAAAAATCAATGAATATTGTAAATGCACAAACAGTAATTTCTCCGCATTGCAAGGTGCAATTCTGAAATTTTTTGCTTTTTCCTGCTCCTCTTAGCATGATAAACAAGATTCAAAGAGAGTGAGATGCCAGCTCCTTTCATTCAGTCAGTAGCTTCAATCATCTCTGGACGTTTTTCAATGGCAAAAATCAATGAATATTGTAAATGCACAAACAGTAATTTCTCCGCATTGCACGGTGCAATTCTGAATTTTTTTGCTTTTTCCTGCTCCACTTAGCATGATAAAGAAGATTCAAAGAGAGTGAGATGCCAGCTCCTTTCATTCAGTCAGTAGCTTCAAACATTTCTGGTATATGAATAACATGATGTTTTTCAATGGCAAAAATCAATGAATATTGTAAATGCACAAACAGTAATTTCTCCGCATTGCAAGGTGCAATTTTGAAATTTTTTGCTTTTTCCTGCTCCTCTTAGCATGATAAAGAAGATTCAAAGAGAGTGAGATGCCAGCTCCTTTCATTCAGTCAGTAGCTTCAATCATTTCTGGACGTTTTTCAATGGCAAAAATCAATGAATATTGTAAATGCACAAACAGTAATTTCTCCCCATTGCAAGGTGCAATTCTGAAATTTTTTGCTTTTTCCTGCTCCTCTTAGCATGATAAACAAGATTCAAAGAGAGTGAGATGCCAGCTCCTTTCATTCAGTCAGTAGCTTCAATCATTTCTGGATGTTTTTCAATGGCAAAAATCAATGAATATTGTAAATGCACAAACAGTAATTTCTCCGCATTGCAAGGTGCAATTCTGAAATTTTTTGCTTTTTTCTGCTCCTCTTAGCATAATAAAGAAGATTCAAAGAGAGTGAGATGCCAGCTCCTTTCATTCAGTCAGTAGCTTCAAACATTTCTGGTATATGAATAACATGATGTTTTTCAATGGCAAAAATCAATGAATATTGTAAATGCACAAACAGTAATTTCTCCGCATTGCAAGGTGCAATTCTGAAATTTTTTGCTTTTTCCTGCTTCTCTTAGCATGATAAAGAAGATTCAAAGAGAGTGAGATGCCAGCTCCTTTCATTCAGTCAGTAGCTTCAATCATTTCTGGACGTTTTTCAATGGCAAAAATCAATGAATATTGTAAATGCACAAACAGTAATTTCTCCGCATTGCAAGGTGCAATTCTTAAATTTTTTGCTTTTTCCTGCTCCTCTTAGCATGATAAACAAGATTCAAAGAGAGTGAGATGCCAGCTCCTTTCATTCAGTCAGTAGCTTCAATCATTTCTGGATGTTTTTCAATGGCAAAAATCAATGAATATTGTAAATGCACAAACAGTAATTTCTCCGCATTGCAAGGTGCAATTCTGAAATTTTTTGCTTTTTCCTGCTCCTCTTAGCATGATAAAAAAGATTCAAAGAGAGTGAGATGCCAGCTCCTTTCATTCAGTCAGTAGCTTCAATCATTTCTGGACGTTTTTCAATGGCAAAAATCAATGAATATTGTAAATGCACAAACAGTAATTTCTCCGTATTGCAAGGTGAAATTCTGAAATTTTTTGCTTTTTCCTGCTCCTCTTAGCATGATAAAGAAGATTCAAAGAGTGAGATGCCAGCTCCTTTCATTGTCAGTAGCTTCAAACATTTCTGGTATATGAATAACATGATGTTTTTCAATGGCAAAAATCAATGAATATTGTAAATGCACAAACAGTAATTTCTCCGCATTGCAAGGTGCAATTCTGAAATTTTTTGCTTTTTTATGCTCCTCTTAGCAAGATAAACAAGATTCAAAGAGAGTGAGATGCCAGCTCCTTTCATTCAGTCAGTAGCTTCAATCATTTCTGGACGTTTTTCAATGGCAAAAATCAATGAATATTGTAAATGCACAAACAGTAATTTCTCCGCATTGCAAGGTGCAATTCTGAAATTTTTTGCTTTTTCCTGCTCCTCTTAGCATGATAAAGAAGATTCAAAGAGAGTGAGATGCCAGCTCCTTTCATTCAGTCAGTAGCTTCAATCATTTCTGGACGTTTTTCAATGACAAAAATCAATGAATATTGTAAATGCACAAACAGTAATTTCTCCGCATTGCAAGGTGCAATTCTGAAATTTTTTGCTTTTTCCTGCTCCTCTTAGCATGATAAAGAAGATTCAAAGAGAGTGAGATGCCAGCTCCTTTCATTCAGTCAGTAGCTTCAATCATTTCTGGACGTTTTTCAATGGCAAAAATCATTGAATATTGTAAATGCACAAACAGTAATTTCTCCGCATTGCAAGGTGCAATTCTGAAATTTTTTGCTTTTTCCTGCTCCTCTTAGCATGATAAAGAAGATTCAAAGAGAGTGAGATGCCAGCTCCTTTCATTCAGTCAGTAGCTTCAATCATTTCTGGTATATGAATAACATGATGTTTTTCAATGGCAAAAATCAATGAATATTGTAAATGCACAAACAGTAATTTCTCCGCATTGCAAGGTGCAATTCTGAAATTTTTTGCTTTTTCCTGCTCCTCTTAGCATGATAAAAAAGATTCAAAGAGAGTGAGATGCCAGCTCCTTTCATTCAGTCAGTAGCTTCAATCATTTCTGGACGTTTTTCAATGGCAAAAATCAATGAATATTGTAAATGCACAAACAGTAATTTCTCCGCATTGCAAGGTGAAATTCTGAAATTTTTTGCTTTTTCCTGCTCCTCTTAGCATGATAAAGAAGATTCAAAGAGTGAGATGCCAGCTCCTTTCATTGTCAGTAGCTTCAAACATTTCTGGTATATGAATAACATGATGTTTTTCAATGGCAAAAATCAATGAATATTGTAAATGCACAAACAGTAATTTCTCCGCATTGCAAGGTGCAATTCTGAAATTTTTTGCTTTTTTATGCTCCTCTTAGCAAGATAAACAAGATTCAAAGAGAGTGAGATGCCAGCTCCTTTCATTCAGTCAGTAGCTTCAATCATTTCTGGACGTTTTTCAATTTCAAAAATCAATGAATATTGTAAATGCACAAACAGTAATTTCTCCGCATTGCAAGGTGCAATTCTGAAATTTTTTGCTTTTTCCTGCTCCTCTTAGCATGATAAAGAAGATTCAAAGAGAGTGAGATGCCAGCTCCTTTCATTCAGTCAGTAGCTTCAATCATTTCTGGACGTTTTTCAATGGCAAAAATCAATGAATATTGTAAATGCACAAACAGTAATTTCTCCGCATTGCAAGGTGCAATTCTGAAATTTTTTGCTTTTTCCTGCTCCTCTTAGCATGATAAACAAGATTCAAAGAGAGTGAGATGCCAGCTCTTTTCATTCAGTCAGTAGCTTCAATCATTTCTGGACGTTTTTCAATGGCAAAAATCAATGAATATTGTAAATGCACAAACAGTAATTTCTCCGCATTGCAAGGTGCAATTCTGAAATTTTTTGCTTTTTCCTGCTCCTCTTAGCATGATAAAGAAGATTCAAAGAGAGTGAGATGCCAGCTCCTTTCATTCAGTCAGTAGCTTCAATCATTTCTGGACGTTTTTCAATGGCAAAAATCAATGAATATTGTAAATGCACAAACAGTAATTTCTCCGCATTGCAAGGTGCAATTCTGAAATTTTTTGCTTTTTCCTGCTCCTCTTAGCATGATAAACAAGATTCAAAGAGAGTGAGATGCCAGCTCCTTTCATTCAGTCAGTAGCTTTAATCATTTCTGGACGTTTTTCAATGGCAAAAATCAATGAATATTGTAAATGCACAAAGAGTAATTTCTCCGCATTGCAAGGTGCAATTCTGAAATTTTTTGCTTTTTCCTGCTCCTCTTAGCATGATAAAGAATATTCAAAGAGAGTGAGATGCCAGCTCCTTTCATTCAGTCAGTAGCTTCAATCATTTCTGGACGTTTTTCAATGGCGAAAATCATTGAATATTGTAAATGCACAAACAGTAATTTCTCCGCATTGCAAGGTGCAATTCTGAAATTTTTTGCTTTTTCCTGCTCCTCTAAGCATGATAAAGAAGATTCAAAGAGAGTGAGATGCCAGCTCCTTTCATTCAGTCAGTAGCTTCAATCATTTCTGGACGTTTTTCAATGGCAAAAATCAATGAATATTGTAAATGCACAAACAGTAATTTCTCCGCATTGCAAGGTGCAATTCTGAAATTTTTTGCTTTTTCCTGCTCCTCTTAGCATGATAAACAAGATTCAAAGAGAGTGAGATGCCAGCTCCTTTCATTCAGTCAGTAGCTTCAATCATTTCTGGACGTTTTTCAATGGCAAAAATCAATGAATATTGTAAATGCACAAACAGTAATTTCTCCGCATTGCAAGGTGCAATTCTGAAATTTTTTGCTTTTTCCTCCTCCTCTTAGCATGATAAAGAAGATTCAAAGAGAGTGAGATGCCAGCTCCTTTCATTCAGTCAGTAGCTTCAAACATTTCTGGTATATGAATAACATGATGTTTTTCAATGGCAAAAATCAATGAATATTGTAAATGCACAAACAGTAATTTCTCCGCATTGCAAGGTGCAATTCTGAAATTTTTTGCTTTTTCCTGCTCCTCTTAGCATGATAAAGAAGATTCAAAGAGAGTGAGATGCCAGCTCCTTTCATTCAGTCAGTAGCTTCAATCATTTCTGGACGTTTTTCAATGGCAAAAATCAATGAATATTGTAAATGCACAAACAGTAATTTCTCCGCATTGCAAGGTGCAATTCTGAAATTTTTTGCTTTTTCTTGCTCCTCTTAGCATGATAAAGAAGATTCAAAGAGAGTGAGATGCCAGCTCCTTTCATTCAGTCAGTAGCTTCAAACATTTCTGGTATATGAATAACATGATGTTTTTCAATGGCAAAAATCAATGAATATTGTAAATGCACAAACAGTAATTTCTCCGCATTGCAAGGTGCAATTCTGAAATTTTTTGCTTTTTCCTGCTCCTCTTAGCATGATAAAGAAGATTCAAAGAGAGTGAGATGCCAGCTCCTTTCATTCAGTAAGTAGCTTCAATCATTTCTGGACGTATTTCAATGGCAAAAATCAATGAATATTGTAAATGCACAAACAGTAATTTCTCCGCATTGCAAGGTGCAATTCTGAAATTTTTTGCTTTTTCCTGCTCCTCTTAGCATGATAAACAAGATTCAAGAGAGTGAGATGCCAGCTCTTTTCATTCAGTCAGTAGCTTCAATCATTTCTGGACGTTTTTCAATGACAAAAATCAATGAATATTGTGAATGCACAAACAGTAATTTCTCCGCATTGCAAGGTGCAATTCTGAAATTTTTTGCTTTTTCCTGCTCCTCTTAGCATGATAAAGAAGATTCAAAGAGAGTGAGATGCCAGCTCCTTTCATTCAGTCAGTAGCTTCAATCATTTCTGGACGTTTTTCAATGGCAAAAATCATTGAATATTGTAAATGCACAAACAGTAATTTCTCCGCATTGCAAGGTGCAATTCTGAAATTTTTTGCTTTTTCCTGCTCCTCTTAGCATGATAAAGAAGATTCAAAGAGAGTGAGATGCCAGCTCCTTTCATTCAGTCAGTAGCTTCAATCATTTCTCTTATATGAATAACATGATGTTTTTCAATGGCAAAAATCAATGAACATTGTAAATGCACAAACAGTAATTTCTCCGCATTGCAAGGTGCAATTCTGAAATTTTTTGCTTTTTCCTGCTCCTCTTAGCATGATAAAGAAGATTCAAAGAGAGTGAGTTGCCAGCTAATTTCATTCAGTCAGTAGCTTCAATCATTTCTGGACGTTTTTCAATGGCAAAAATCAATGAATATTGTAAATGCACAAACAGTAATTTCTCCGCATTGCAAGGTGCAATTCTGAAATTTTTTGCTTTTTCCTGCTCCTCTTAGCATGATAAACAAGATTCAAAGAGAGTGAGATGCCAGCTCCTTTCATTCAGTCAGTAGCTTCAATCATTTCTGGACGTTTTTCAATGGCAAAAATCAATGAATATCGTAAATGCACAAAGAGTAATTTCTCCGCATTGCAAGGTGCAATTCTGAAATTTTTTGCTTTTTCCTGCTCCTCTTAGCATGATAAAGAAGATTCAAAGAGAGTGAGATGCCAGCTCCTTTCATTCAGTCAGTAGCTTCAAACATTTCTGGTATATGAATAACATGATGTTTTTCAATGGCAAAAATCAATGAATATTGTAAATGCACAAACAGTAATTTCTCCGCATTGCAAGTTGCAATTCTGAAATTTTTTGCTTTTTCCTGCTCCTCTTAGCATGATAAAGAAGATTCAAAGAGAGTGAGATGCCAGCTCCTTTCATTCAGTCAGTAGCTTCAATCATTTCTGGACGTTTTTCAATGGCAAAAATCATTGAATATTGTAAATGCACAAACAGTAATTTCTCCGCATTGCAAGGTGCAATTCTGAAATTTTTTGCTTTTTCCTGCTCCTCTAAGCATGATAAAGAAGATTCAAAGAGAGTGAGATGCCAGCTCCTTTCATTCAGTCAGTAGCTTCAATCATTTCTGGACGTTTTTCAATGGCAAAAATCAATGAATATTGTAAATGCACAAACAGTAATTTCTCCGCATTGCAAGGTGCAATTCTGAAATTTTTTGCTTTTTCCTGCTCCTCTTAGCATGATAAACAAGATTCAAAGAGAGTGAGATGCCAGCTCCTTTCATTCAGTCAGTAGCTTCAATCATTTCTGGACGTTTTTCAATGGCAAAAATCAATGAATATTGTAAATGCACAAACAGTAATTTCTCCGCATTGCAAGGTGCAATTCTGAAATTTTTTGCTTTTTCCTCCTCCTCTTAGCATGATAAAGAAGATTCAAAGAGAGTGAGATGCCAGCTCCTTTCATTCAGTCAGTAGCTTCAAACATTTCTGGTATATGAATAACATGATGTTTTTCAATGGCAAAAATCAATGAATATTGTAAATGCACAAACAGTAATTTCTCCGCATTGCAAGGTGCAATTCTGAAATTTTTTGCTTTTTCCTGCTCCTCTTAGCATGATAAAGAAGATTCAAAGAGAGTGAGATGCCAGCTCCTTTCATTCAGTCAGTAGCTTCAATCATTTCTGGACATTTTTCAATGGCAAAAATCAATGAATATTGTAAATGCACAAACAGTAATTTCTCCGCATTGCAAGGTGCAATTCTGAAATTTTTTGCTTTTTCTTGCTCCTCTTAGCATGATAAAGAAGATTCAAAGAGAGTGAGATGCCAGCTCCTTTCATTCAGTCAGTAGCTTCAAACATTTCTGGTATATGAATAACATGATGTTTTTCAATGGCAAAAATCAATGAATATTGTAAATGCACAAACAGTAATTTCTCCGCATTGCAAGGTGCAATTCTGAAATTTTTTGCTTTTTCCTGCTCCTCTTAGCATGATAAAGAAGATTCAAAGAGAGTGAGATGCCAGCTCCTTTCATTCAGTAAGTAGCTTCAATCATTTCTGGACGTTTTTCAATGGCAAAAATCAATGAATATTGTAAATGCACAAACAGTAATTTCTCCGCATTGCAAGGTGCAATTCTGAAATTTTTTGCTTTTTCCTGCTCCTCTTAGCATGATAAACAAGATTCAAAGAGAGTGAGATGCCAGCTCTTTTCATTCAGTCAGTAGCTTCAATCATTTCTGGACGTTTTTCAATGACAAAAATCAATGAATATTGTGAATGCACAAACAGTAATTTCTCCGCATTGCAAGGTGCAATTCTGAAATTTTTTGCTTTTTCCTGCTCCTCTTAGCATGATAAAGAAGATTCAAAGAGAGTGAGATGCCAGCTCCTTTCATTCAGTCAGTAGCTTCAATCATTTCTGGACGTTTTTCAATGGCAAAAATCATTGAATATTGTAAATGCACAAACAGTAATTTCTCCGCATTGCAAGGTGCAATTCTGAAATTTTTTGCTTTTTCCTGCTCCTCTTAGCATGATAAAGAAGATTCAAAGAGAGTGAGATGCCAGCTCCTTTCATTCAGTCAGTAGCTTCAATCATTTCTCTTATATGAATAACATGATGTTTTTCAATGGCAAAAATCAATGAACATTGTAAATGCACAAACAGTAATTTCTCCGCATTGCAAGGTGCAATTCTGAAATTTTTTGCTTTTTCCTGCTCCTCTTAGCATGATAAAGAAGATTCAAAGAGAGTGAGATGCCAGCTCCTTTCATTCAGTCAGTAGCTTCAATCATTTCTGGACGTTTTTCAATGGCAAAAATCAATGAATATTGTAAATGCACAAACAGTAATTTCTCCGCATTGCAAGGTGCAATTCTGAAATTTTTTGCTTTTTCCTGCTCCTCTTAGCATGATAAACAAGATTCAAAGAGAGTGAGATGCCACCTCCTTTCATTCAGTCAGTAGCTTCAATCATTTCTGGACGTTTTTCAATGGCAAAAATCAATGAATATCGTAAATGCACAAAGAGTAATTTCTCCGCATTGCAAGGTGCAATTCTGAAATTTTTTGCTTTTTCCTGCTCCTCTTAGCATGATAAAGAAGATTCAAAGAGAGTGAGATGCCAGCTCCTTTCATTCAGTCAGTAGCTTCAAACATTTCTGGTATATGAATAACATGATGTTTTTCAATGGCAAAAATCAATGAATATTGTAAATGCACAAACAGTAATTTCTCCGCATTGCAAGGTGCAATTCTGAAATTTTTTGCTTTTTCCTGCTCCTCTTAGCATGATAAAGAAGATTCAAAGAGAGTGAGATGCCAGCTCCTTTCATTCAGTCAGTAGCTTCAATCATTTCTGGACGTTTTTCAATGGCAAAAATCATTGAATATTGTAAATGCACAAACAGTAATTTCTCCGCATTGCAAGGTGCAATTCTGAAATTTTTTTCTTTTTCCTGCTCCTCTAAGCATGATAAAGAAGATTCAAAGAGAGTGAGATGCCAGCTCCTTTCATTCAGTCAGTAGCTTCAATCATTTCTGGACGTTTTTCAATGGCAAAAATCAATGAATATTGTAAATGCACAAACAGTAATTTCTCCGCATTGCAAGGTGCAATTCTGAAATTTTTTGCTTTTTCCTGCTCCTCTTAGCATGATAAACAAGATTCAAAGAGAGTGAGATGCCAGCTCCTTTCATTCAGTCAGTAGCTTCAATCATTTCTGGACGTTTTTCAATGGCAAAAATCAATGAATATTGTAAATGCACAAACAGTAATTTCTCCGCATTGCAAGGTGCAATTCTGAAATTTTTTGCTTTTTCCTCCTCCTCTTAGCATGATAAAGAAGATTCAAAGAGAGTGAGATGCCAGCTCCTTTCATTCAGTCAGTAGCTTCAAACATTTCTGGTATATGAATAACATGATGTTTTTCAATGGCAAAAATCAATGAATATTGTAAATGCACAAACAGTAATTTCTCCGCATTGCAAGGTGCAATTCTGAAATTTTTTGCTTTTTCCTGCTCCTCTTAGCATGATAAAGAAGATTCAAAGAGAGTGAGATGCCAGCTCCTTTCATTCAGTCAGTAGCTTCAATCATTTCTGGACGTTTTTCAATGGCAAAAATCATTGAATATTGTAAATGCACAAACAGTAATTTCTCCGCATTGCAAGGTGCAATTCTGAAATTTTTTGCTTTTTCCTGCTCCTCTAAGCATGATAAAAAAGATTCAAAGAGAGTGAGATGCCAGCTCCTTTCATTCAGTCAGTAGCTTCAATCATTTCTGGACGTTTTTCAATGGCAAAAATCAATGAATATTGTAAATGCACAAACAGTAATTTCTCCGCATTGCAAGGTGCAATTCTGAAATTTTTTGCTTTTTCCTGCTCCTCTTAGCATGATAAACAAGATTCAAAGAGAGTGAGATGCCAGCTCCTTTCATTCAGTCAGTAGCTTCAATCATTTCTGGACGTTTTTCAATGGCAAAAATCAATGAATATTGTAAATGCACAAACAGTAATTTCTCCGCATTGCAAGGTGCAATTCTGAAATTTTTTGCTTTTTCCTCCTCCTCTTAGCATGATAAAGAAGATTCAAAGAGAGTGAGATGCCAGCTCCTTTAATTCAGTCAGTAGCTTCAAACATTTCTGGTATATGAATAACATGATGTTTTTCAATGGCAAAAATCAATGAATATTGTAAATGCACAAACAGTAATTTCTCCGCATTGCAAGGTGCAATTCTGAAATTTTTTGCTTTTTCCTGCTCCTCTTAGCATGATAAAGAAGATTCAAAGAGAGTGAGATGCCAGCTCCTTTCATTCAGTCAGTAGCTTCAATCATTTCTGGACGTTTTTCAATGGCAAAAATCAATGAATATTGTAAATGCACAAACAGTAATTTCTCCGCATTGCAAGGTGCAATTCTGAAATTTTTTGCTTTTTCTTGCTCCTCTTAGCATGATAAAGAAGATTCAAAGAGAGTGAGATGCCAGCTCCTTTCATTCAGTCAGTAGCTTCAAACATTTCTGGTATATGAATAACATGATGTTTTTCAATGGCAAAAATCAATGAATATTGTAAATGCACAAACAGTAATTTCTCCGCATTGCAAGGTGCAATTCTGAAATTTTTTGCTTTTTCCTGCTCCTCTTAGCATGATAAAGAAGATTCAAAGAGAGTGAGATGCCAGCTCCTTTCATTCAGTAAGTAGCTTCAATCATTTCTGGACGTTTTTCAATGGCAAAAATCAATGAATATTGTAAATGCACAAACAGTAATTTCTCCGCATTGCAAGGTGCAATTCTGAAATTTTTTGCTTTTTCCTGCTCCTCTTAGCATGATAAACAAGATTCAAAGAGAGTGAGATGCCAGCTCTTTTCATTCAGTCAGTAGCTTCAATCATTTCTGGACGTTTTTCAATGACAAAAATCAATGAATATTGTAAATGCACAAACAGTAATTTCTCCGCATTGCAAGGTGCAATTCTGAAATTTTTTGCTTTTTCCTGCTCCTCTTAGCATGATAAAGAAGATTCAAAGAGAGTGAGATGCCAGCTCCTTTCATTCAGTCAGTAGCTTCAATCATTTCTGGACGTTTTTCAATGGCAAAAATCATTGAATATTGTAAATGCACAAACAGTAATTTCTCCGCATTGCAAGGTGCAATTCTGAAATTTTTTGCTTTTTCCTGCTCCTCTTAGCATGATAAAGAAGATTCAAAGAGAGTGAGATGCCAGCTCCTTTCATTCAGTCAGTAGCTTCAATCATTTCTGGTATATGAATAACATGATGTTTTTCAATGGCAAAAATCAATGAATATTGTAAATGCACAAACAGTAATTTCTCCGCATTGCAAGGTGCAATTCTGAAATTTTTTGCTTTTTCCTGCTCCTCTTAGCATGATAAAGAAGATTCAAAGAGAGTGAGATGCCAGCTCCTTTCATTCAGTCAGTAGCTTCAATCATTTCTGGACGTTTTTCAATGGCAAAAATCAATGAATATTGTAAATGCACAAACAGTAATTTCTCCGCATTGCAAGGTGCAATTCTGAAATTTTTTGCTTTTTCCTGCTCCTCTTAGCATGATAAACAAGATTCAAAGAGAGTGAGATGCCAGCTCCTTTCATTCAGTCAGTAGCTTCAATCATTTCTGGACGTTTTTCAATGGCAAAAATCAATGAATATTGTAAATGCACAAACAGTAATTTCTCCGCATTGCAAGGTGCAATTCTGAAATTTTTTGCTTTTTCCTGCTCCTCTTAGCATGATAAAGAAGATTCAAAGAGAGTGAGATGCCAGCTCCTTTCATTCAGTCAGTAGCTTCAAACATTTCTGGTATATGAATAACATGATGTTTTTCAATGGCAAAAATCAATGAATATTGTAAATGCACAAACAGTAATTTCTCCGCATTGCAAGGTGCAATTCTGAAATTTTTTGCTTTTTCCTGCTCCTCTTAGCATGATAAAGAAGATTCAAAGAGAGTGAGATGCCAGCTCCTTTCATTCAGTCAGTAGCTTCAATCATTTCTGGACGTTTTTCAATGGCAAAAATCATTGAATATTGTAAATGCACAAACAGTAATTTCTCCGCATTGCAAGGTGCAATTCTGAAATTTTTTGCTTTTTCCTGCTCCTCTAAGCATGATAAAGAAGATTCAAAGAGATTGAGATGCCAGCTCCTTTCATTCAGTCAGTAGCTTCAATCATTTCTGGACGTTTTTCAATGGCAAAAATCAATGAATATTGTAAATGCACAAACAGTAATTTCTCCGCATTGCAAGGTGCAATTCTGAAATTTTTTGCTTTTTCCTGCTCCTCTTAGCATGATAAACAAGATTCAAAGAGAGTGAGATGCCAGCTCCTTTCATTCAGTCAGTAGCTTCAATCATTTCTGGACGTTTTTCAATGGCAAAAATCAATGAATATTGTAAATGCACAAACAGTAATTTCTCCGCATTGCAAGGTGCAATTCTGAAATTTTTTGCTTTTTCCTCCTCCTCTTAGCATGATAAAGAAGATTCAAAGAGAGTGAGATGCCAGCTCCTTTCATTCAGTCAGTAGCTTCAAACATTTCTGGTATATGAATAACATGATGTTTTTCAATGGCAAAAATCAATGAATATTGTAAATGCACAAACAGTAATTTCTCCGCATTGCAAGGTGCAATTCTGAAATTTTTTGCTTTTTCCTGCTCCTCTTAGCATGATAAAGAAGATTCAAAGAGAGTGAGATGCCAGCTCCTTTCATTCAGTCAGTAGCTTCAATCATTTCTGGACGTTTTTCAATGGCAAAAATCAATGAATATTGTAAATGCACAAACAGTAATTTCTCCGCATTGCAAGGTGCAATTCTGAAATTTTTTGCTTTTTCCTGCTCCTCTTAGCATGATAAAGAAGATTCAAAGAGAGTGAGATGCCAGCTCCTTTCATTCAGTCAGTAGCTTCAAACATTTCTGGTATATGAATAACATGATGTTTTTCAATGGCAAAAATCAATGAATATTGTAAATGCACAAACAGTAATTTCTCCGCATTGCAAGGTGCAATTCTGAAATTTTTTGCTTTTTCCTGCTCCTCTTAGCATGATAAAGAAGATTCAAAGAGAGTGAGATGCCAGCTCCTTTCATTCAGTCAGTAGCTTCAATCATTTCTGGACGTTTTTCAATGGCAAAAATCAATGAATATTGTAAATGCACAAACAGTAATTTCTCCGCATTGCAAGGTGCAATTCTGAAATTTTTTGCTTTTTCCTGCTCCTCTTAGCATGATAAACAAGATTCAAAGAGAGTGAGATGCCAGCTCCTTTCATTCAGTCAGTAGCTTCAATCATTTCTGGATGTTTTTCAATGGCAAAAATCAATGAATATTGTAAATGCACAAACAGTAATTTCTCCGCATTGCAAGGTGCAATTCTGAAATTTTTTGCTTTTTCCTGATCCTCTTAGCATGATAAAAAAGATTCAAAGAGAGTGAGATGCCAGCTCCTTTCATTCAGTCAGTAGCTTCAATCATTTCTGGACGTTTTTCAATGGCAAAAATCAATGAATATTGTAAATGCACAAACAGTAATTTCTCCGCATTGCAAGGTGAAATTCTGAAATTTTTTGCTTTTTCCTGCTCCTCTTAGCATGATAAAGAAGATTCAAAGAGTGAGATGCCAGCTCCTTTCATTGTCAGTAGCTTCAAACATTTCTGGTATATGAATAACATGATGTTTTTCAATGGCAAAAATCAATGAATATTGTAAATGCACAAACAGTAATTTCTCCGCATTGCAAGGTGCAATTCTGAAATTTTTTGCTTTTTTATGCTCCTCTTAGCAAGATAAACAAGATTCAAAGAGAGTGAGATGCCAGCTCCTTTCATTCAGTCAGTAGCTTCAATCATTTCTGGACGTTTTTCAATGGCAAAAATCAATGAATATTGTAAATGCACAAACAGTAATTTCTCCGCATTGCAAGGTGCAATTCTGAAATTTTTTGCTTTTTCCTGCTCCTCTTAGCATGATAAAGAAGATTCAAAGAGAGTGAGATGCCAGCTCCTTTCATTCAGTCAGTAGCTTCAATCATTTCTGGACGTTTTTCAATGGCAAAAATCAATGAATATTGTAAATGCACAAACAGTAATTTCTCCGCATTGCAAGGTGCAATTCTGAAATTTTTTGCTTTTTCCTGCTCCTCTTAGCATGATAAACAAGATTCAAAGAGAGTGAGATGCCAGCTCTTTTTATTCAGTCAGTAGCTTCAATCATTTCTGGACGTTTTTCAATGACAAAAATCAATGAATATTGTAAATGCACAAACAGTAATTTCTCCGCATTGCAAGGTGCAATTCTGAAATTTTTTGCTTTTTCCTGCTCCTCTTAGCATGATAAAGAAGATTCAAAGAGCGTGAGATGCCAGCTCCTTTCATTCAGTCAGTAGCTTCAATCATTTCTGGTATATGAATAACATGATGTTTTTCAATGGCAAAAATCAATGAATATTGTAAATGCACAAACAGTAATTTCTCCGCATTGCAAGGTGCAATTCTGAAATTTTTTGCTTTTTCCTGCTCCTCTTAGCATGATAAAGAAGATTCAAAGAGAGTGAGATGCCAGCTCCTTTCATTCAGTCAGTAGCTTCAATCATTTCTGGACGTTTTTCAATGGCAAAAATCAATGAATATTGTAAATGCACAAACAGTAATTTCTCCGCATTGCAAGGTGAAATTCTGAAATTTTTTGCTTTTTCCTGCTCCTCTTAGCATGATAAACAAGATTCAAAGAGAGTGAGATGCCAGCTCCTTTCATTCAGTCAGTAGCTTTAATCATTTCTGGACGTTTTTCAATGGCAAAAATCAATGAATATTGTAAATGCACAAAGAGTAATTTCTCCGCATTGCAAGGTGCAATTCTGAAATTTTTTGCTTTTTCCTGCTCCTCTTAGCATGATAAAGAAGATTCAAAGAGAGTGAGATGCCAGCTCCTTTCATTCAGTCAGTAGCTTCAAACATTTCTGGTATATGAATAACATGATGTTTTTCAATGGCAAAAATCAATGAATATTGTAAATGCACAAACAGTAATTTCTCCGCATTGCAAGGTGCAATTCTGAAATTTTTTGCTTTTTCCTGCTCCTCTTAGCATGATAAAGAAGATTCAAAGAGAGTGAGATGCCAGCTCCTTTCATTCAGTCAGTAGCTTCAATCATTTCTGGACGTTTTTCAATGGCAAAAATCATTGAATATTGTAAATGCACAAACAGTAATTTCTCCGCATTGCAAGGTGCAATTCTGAAATTTTTTGCTTTTTCCTGCTCCTCTAAGCATGCTAAAGAAGATTCAAAGAGAGTGAGATGCCAGCTCCTTTCATTCAGTCAGTAGCTTCAATCATTTCTGGACGTTTTTCAATGGCAAAAATCAATGAATATTGTAAATGCACAAACAGTAATTTCTCCGCATTGCAAGGTGCAATTCTGAAATTTTTTGCTTTTTCCTGCTCCTCTTAGCATGATAAACAAGATTCAAAGAGAGTGAGATGCCAGCTCCTTTCATTCAGTCAGTAGCTTCAATCATTTCTGGACGTTTTTCAATGGCAAAAATCAATGAATATTGTAAATGCACAAACAGTAATTTCTCCGCATTGCAAGGTGCAATTCTGAAATTTTTTGCTTTTTCCTCCTCCTCTTAGCATGATAAAGAAGATTCAAAGAGAGTGAGATGCCAGCTCCTTTCATTCAGTCAGTAGCTTCAAACATTTCTGGTATATGAATAACATGATGTTTTTCAATGGCAAAAATCAATGAATATTGTAAATGCACAAACAGTAATTTCTCCGCATTGCAAGGTGCAATTCTGAAATTTTTTGCTTTTTCCTGCTCCTCTTAGCATGATAAAGAAGATTCAAAGAGAGTGAGATGCCAGCTCCTTTCATTCAGTCAGTAGCTTCAATCATTTCTGGACGTTTTTCAATGGCAAAAATCAATGAATATTGTAAATGCACAAACAGTAATTTCTCCGCATTGCAAGGTGCAATTCTGAAATTTTTTGCTTTTTCCTGCTCCTCTTAGCATGATAAACAAGATTCAAAGAGAGTGAGATGCCAGCTCCTTTCATTCAGTCAGTAGCTTCAATCATTTCTGGATGTTTTTCAATGGCAAAAATCAATGAATATTGTAAATGCACAAACAGTAATTTCTCCGCATTGCAAGGTGCAATTCTGAAATTTTTTGCTTTTTCCTGATCCTCTTAGCATGATAAAAAAGATTCAAAGAGAGTGAGATGCCAGCTCCTTTCATTCAGTCAGTAGCTTCAATCATTTCTGGACGTTTTTCAATGGCAAAAATCAATGAATATTGTAAATGCACAAACAGTAATTTCTCCGCATTGCAAGGTGAAATTCTGAAATTTTTTGCTTTTTCCTGCTCCTCTTAGCATGATAAAGAAGATTCAAAGAGTGAGATGCCAGCTCCTTTCATTGTCAGTAGCTTCAAACATTTCTGGTATATGAATAACATGATGTTTTTCAATGGCAAAAATCAATGAATATTGTAAATGCACAAACAGTAATTTCTCCGCATTGCAAGGTGCAATTCTGAAATTTTTTGCTTTTTTATGCTCCTCTTAGCAAGATAAACAAGATTCAAAGAGAGTGAGATGCCAGCTCCTTTCATTCAGTCAGTAGCTTCAATCATTTCTGGACGTTTTTCAATGGCAAAAATCAATGAATATTGTAAATGCACAAACAGTAATTTCTCCGCATTGCAAGGTGCAATTCTGAAATTTTTTGCTTTTTCCTGCTCCTCTTAGCATGATAAAGAAGATTCAAAGAGAGTGAGATGCCAGCTCCTTTCATTCAGTCAGTAGCTTCAATCATTTCTGGACGTTTTTCAATGGCAAAAATCAATGAATATTGTAAATGCACAAACAGTAATTTCTCCGCATTGCAAGGTGCAATTCTGAAATTTTTTGCTTTTTCCTGCTCCTCTTAGCATGATAAACAAGATTCAAAGAGAGTGAGATGCCAGCTCTTTTCATTCAGTCAGTAGCTTCAATCATTTCTGGACGTTTTTCAATGACAAAAATCAATGAATATTGTAAATGCACAAACAGTAATTTCTCCGCATTGCAAGGTGCAATTCTGAAATTTTTTGCTTTTTCCTGCTCCTCTTAGCATGATAAAGAAGATTCAAAGAGAGTGAGATGCCAGCTCCTTTCATTCAGTCAGTAGCTTCAATCATTTCTGGTATATGAATAACATGATGTTTTTCAATGGCAAAAATCAATGAATATTGTAAATGCACAAACAGTAATTTCTCCGCATTGCAAGGTGCAATTCTGAAATTTTTTGCTTTTTCCTGCTCCTCTTAGCATGATAAAGAAGATTCAAAGAGAGTGAGATGCCAGCTCCTTTCATTCAGTCAGTAGCTTCAATCATTTCTGGACGTTTTTCAATGGCAAAAATCAATGAATATTGTAAATGCACAAACAGTAATTTCTCCGCATTGCAAGGTGAAATTCTGAAATTTTTTGCTTTTTCCTGCTCCTCTTAGCATGATAAACAAGATTCAAAGAGAGTGAGATGCCAGCTCCTTTCATTCAGTCAGTAGCTTTAATCATTTCTGGACGTTTTTCAATGGCAAAAATCAATGAATATTGTAAATGCACAAAGAGTAATTTCTCCGCATTGCAAGGTGCAATTCTGAAATTTTTTGCTTTTCCCTGCTCCTCTTAGCATGATAAAGAAGATTCAAAGAGAGTGAGATGCCAGCTCCTTTCATTCAGTCAGTAGCTTCAAACATTTCTGGTATATGAATAACATGATGTTTTTCAATGGCAAAAATCAATGAATATTGTAAATGCACAAACAGTAATTTCTCCGCATTGCAAGGTGCAATTCTGAAATTTTTTGCTTTTTCCTGCTCCTCTTAGCATGATAAAGAAGATTCAAAGAGAGTGAGATGTCAGCTCCTTTCATTCAGTCAGTAGCTTCAATCATTTCTGGACGTTTTTCAATGGCAAAAATCATTGAATATTGTAAATGCACAAACAGTAATTTCTCCGCATTGCAAGGTGCAATTCTGAAATTTTTTGCTTTTTCCTGCTCCTCTAAGCATGCTAAAGAAGATTCAAAGAGTGAGATGCCAGCTCCTTTCATTCAGTCAGTAGCTTCAATCATTTCTGGACGTTTTTCAATGGCAAAAATCAATGAATATTGTAAATGCACAAACAGTAATTTCTCCGCATTGCAAGGTGCAATTCTGAAATTTTTTGCTTTTTCCTGCTCCTCTTAGCATGATAAACAAGATTCAAAGAGAGTGAGATGCCAGCTCCTTTCATTCAGTCAGTAGCTTCAATCATTTCTGGACGTTTTTCAATGGCAAAAATCAATGAATATTGTAAATGCACAAACAGTAATTTCTCCGCATTGCAAGGTGCAATTCTGAAATTTTTTGCTTTTTCCTCCTCCTCTTAGCATGATAAAGAAGATTCAAAGAGAGTGAGATGCCAGCTCCTTTCATTCAGTCAGTAGCTTCAAACATTTCTGGTATATGAATAACATGATGTTTTTCAATGGCAAAAATCAATGAATATTGTAAATGCACAAACAGTAATTTCTCCGCATTGCAAGGTGCAATTCTGAAATTTTTTGCTTTTTCCTGCTCCTCTTAGCATGATAAAGAAGATTCAAAGAGAGTGAGATGCCAGCTCCTTTCATTCAGTCAGTAGCTTCAATCATTTCTGGACGTTTTTTCAATGGCAAAAATCAATGAATATTGTAAATGCACAAACAGTAATTTCTCCGCATTGCAAGGTGCAATTCTGAAATTTTTTGCTTTTTCCTGCTCCTCTTAGCATGATAAAGAAGATTCAAAGAGAGTGAGATGCCAGCTCCTTTCATTCAGTCAGTAGCTTCAAACATTTCTGGTATATGAATAACATGATGTTTTTCAATGGCAAAAATCAATGAATATTGTAAATGCACAAACAGTAATTTCTCCGCGTTGCAAGGTGCAATTCTGAATTTTTTTGCTTTTTCCTGCTCCTCTTAGCATGATAAAGAAGATTCAAAGAGAGTGAGATGCCAGCTCCTTTCATTCAGTAAGTAGCTTCAATCATTTCTGGACATTTTTCAATGGCAAAAATCAATGAATATTGTAAATGCACAAACAGTAATTTCTCCGCATTGCAAGGTGCAATTCTGAAATTTTTTGCTTTTTCCTGCTCCTCTTAGCATGATAAACAAGATTCAAAGAGAGTGAGATGCCAGCTCTTTTCATTCAGTCAGTAGCTTCAATCATTTCTGGACGTTTTTCAATGACAAAAATCAATGAATATTGTAAATGCACAAACAGTAATTTCTCCGCATTGCAAGGTGCAATTCTGAAATTTTTTGCTTTTTCCTGCTCCTCTTAGCATGATAAAGAAGATTCAAAGAGAGTGAGATGCCAGCTCCTTTCATTCAGTCAGTAGCTTCAATCATTTCTGGACGTTTTTCAATGGCAAAAATCATTGAATATTGTAAATGCACAAACAGTAATTTCTCCGCATTGCAAGGTGCAATTCTGAAATTTTTTGCTTTTTCCTGCTCCTCTTAGCATGATAAAGAAGATTCAAAGAGAGTGAGATGCCAGCTCCTTTCATTCAGTCAGTAGCTTCAATCATTTCTGGTATATGAATAACATGATGTTTTTCAATGGCAAAAATCAATGAATATTGTAAATGCACAAACAGTAATTTCTCCGCATTGCAAGGTGCAATTCTGAAATTTTTTGCTTTTTCCTGCTCCTCTTAGCATGATAAAGAAGATTCAAAGAGAGTGAGATGCCAGCTCCTTTCATTCAGTCAGTAGCTTCAATCATTTCTGGACGTTTTTCAATGGCAAAAATCAATGAATATTGTAAATGCACAAACAGTAATTTCTCCGTATTGCAACGTGCAATTCTGAAATTTTTTGCTTTTTCCTGCTCCTCTTAGCATGATAAACAAGATTCAAAGAGAGTGAGATGCCAGCTCCTTTCATTCAGTCAGTAGCTTCAATCATTTCTGGACGTTTTTCAATGGCAAAAATCAATGAATATTGTAAATGCACAAAGAGTAATTTCTCCGCATTGCAAGGTGCAATTCTGAAATTTTTTGCTTTTTCCTGCTCCTCTTAGCATGATAAAGAAGATTCAAAGAGAGTGAGATGCCAGCTCCTTTCATTCAGTCAGTAGCTTCAAACATTTCTGGTATATGAATAACATGATGTTTTTCAATGGCAAAAATCAATGAATATTGTAAATGCACAAACAGTAATTTCTCCGCATTGCAAGGTGCAATTCTGAAATTTTTTGCTTTTTCCTGCTCCTCTTAGCATGATAAAGAAGATTCAAAGAGAGTGAGATGCCAGCTCCTTTCATTCAGTCAGTAGCTTCAATCATTTCTGGACGTTTTTCAATGGCAAAAATCATTGAATATTGTAAATGCACAAACAGTAATTTCTCCGCATTGCAAGGTGCAATTCTGAAATTTTTTGCTTTTTCCTGCTCCTCTAAGCATGATAAAGAAGATTCAAAGAGAGTGAGATGCCAGCTCCTTTCATTCAGTCAGTAGCTTCAATCATTTCTGGACGTTTTTCAATGGCAAAAATCAATGAATATTGTAAATGCACAAACAGTAATTTCTCCGCATTGCAAGGTGCAATTCTGAAATTTTTTGCTTTTTCCTGCTCCTCTTAGCATGATAAACAAGATTCAAAGAGAGTGAGATGCCAGCTCCTTTCATTCAGTCAGTAGCTTCAATCATTTCTGGACGTTTTTCAATGGCAAAAATCAATGAATATTGTAAATGCACAAACAGTAATTTCTCCGCATTGCAAGGTGCAATTCTGAAATTTTTTGCTTTTTCCTCCTCCTCTTAGCATGATAAAGAAGATTCAAAGAGAGTGAGATGCCAGCTCCTTTCATTCAGTCAGTAGCTTCAAACATTTCTGGTATATGAATAACATGATGTTTTTCAATGGCAAAAATCAATGAATATTGTAAATGCACAAACAGTAATTTCTCCGAATTGCAAGGTGCAATTCTGAAATTTTTTGCTTTTTCCTGCTCCTCTTAGCATGATAAAGAAGATTCAAAGAGAGTGAGATGCCAGCTCCTTTCATTCAGTCAGTAGCTTCAATCATTTCTGGACGTTTTTCAATGGCAAAAATCAATGAATATTGTAAATGCACAAACAGTAATTTCTCCGCATTGCAAGGTGCAATTCTGAAATTTTTTGCTTTTTCCTGCTCCTCTTAGCATGATAAAGAAGATTCAAAGAGAGTGAGATGCCAGCTCCTTTCATTCAGTCAGTAGCTTCAAACATTTCTGGTATATGAATAACATGATGTTTTTCAATGGCAAAAATCAATGAATATTGTAAATGCACAAACAGTAATTTCTCCGCATTGCAAGGTGCAATTCTGAAAATTTTTGCTTTTTCCTGCTCCTCTTAGCATGATAAAGAAGATTCAAAGAGAGTGAGATGCCAGCTCCTTTCATTCAGTCAGTAGCTTCAATCATTTCTGGACGTTTTTCAATGGCAAAAATCAATGAATATTGTAAATGCACAAACAGTAATTTCTCCGCATTGCAAGGTGCAATTCTGAAATTTTTTGCTTTTTCCTGCTCCTCTTAGCATGATAAACAAGATTCAAAGAGAGTGAGATGCCAGCTCCTTTCATTCAGTCAGTAGCTTCAATCATTTCTGGATGTTTTTCAATGGCAAAAATCAATGAATATTGTAAATGCACAAACAGTAATTTCTCCGCATTGCAAGGTGCAATTCTGAAATTTTTTGCTTTTTCCTGATCCTCTTAGCATGATAAAAAAGATTCAAAGAGAGTGAGATGCCAGCTCCTTTCATTCAGTCAGTAGCTTCAATCATTTCTGGACGTTTTTCAATGGCAAAAATCAATGAATATTGTAAATGCACAAACAGTAATTTCTCCGCATTGCAAGGTGAAATTCTGAAATTTTTTGCTTTTTCCTGCTCCTCTTAGCATGATAAAGAAGATTCAAAGAGTGAGATGCCAGCTCCTTTCATTGTCAGTAGCTTCAAACATTTCTGGTATATGAATAACATGATGTTTTTCAATGGCAAAAATCAATGAATATTGTAAATGCACAAACAGTAATTTCTCCGCATTGCAAGGTGCAATTCTGAAATTTTTTGCTTTTTTATGCTCCTCTTAGCAAGATAAACAAGATTCAAAGAGAGTGAGATGCCAGCTCCTTTCATTCAGTCAGTAGCTTCAATCATTTCTGGACGTTTTTCAATGGCAAAAATCAATGAATATTGTAAATGCACAAACAGTAATTTCTCCGCATTGCAAGGTGCAATTCTGAAATTTTTTGCTTTTTCCTGCTCCTCTTAGCATGATAAAGAAGATTCAAAGAGAGTGAGATGCCAGCTCCTTTCATTCAGTCAGTAGCTTCAATCATTTCTGGACGTTTTTCAATGGCAAAAATCAATGAATATTGTAAATGCACAAACAGTAATTTCTCCGCATTGCAAGGTGCAATTCTGAAATTTTTTGCTTTTTCCTGCTCCTCTTAGCATGATAAACAAGATTCAAAGAGAGTGAGATGCCAGCTATTTTCATTCAGTCAGTAGCTTCAATCATTTCTGGACGTTTTTCAATGACAAAAATCAATGAATATTGTAAATGCACAAACAGTAATTTCTCCGCATTGCAAGGTGCAATTCTGAAATTTTTTGCTTTTTCCTGCTCCTCTTAGCATGATAAAGAAGATTCAAAGAGAGTGAGATGCCAGCTCCTTTCATTCAGTCAGTAGCTTCAATCATTTCTGGTATATGAATAACATGATGTTTTTCAATGGCAAAAATCAATGAATATTGTAAATGCACAAACAGTAATTTCTCCGCATTGCAAGGTGCAATTCTGAAATTTTTTGCTTTTTCCTGCTCCTCTTAGCATGATAAAGAAGATTCAAAGAGAGTGAGATGCCAGCTCCTTTCATTCAGTCAGTAGCTTCAATCATTTCTGGACGTTTTTCAATGGCAAAAATCATTGAATATTGTAAATGCACAAACAGTAATTTCTCCGCATTGCAAGGTGCAATTCTGAAATTTTTTGCTTTTTCCTGCTCCTCTAAGCATGATAAAGAAGATTCAAAGAGAGTGAGATGCCAGCTCCTTTCATTCAGTCAGTAGCTTCAATCATTTCTGGACGTTTTTCAATGGCAAAAATCAATGAATATTGTAAATGCACAAACAGTAATTTCTCCGCATTGCAAGGTGCAATTCTGAAATTTTTTGCTTTTTCCTCCTCCTCTTAGCATGATAAACAAGATTCAAAGAGAGTGAGATGCCAGCTCCTTTCATTCAGTCAGTAGCTTCAATCATTTCTGGACGTTTTTCAATGGCAAAAATCAATGAATATTGTAAATGCACAAACAGTAATTTCTCCGCATTGCAAGGTGCAATTCTGAAATTTTTTGCTTTTTCCTCCTCCTCTTAGCATGATAAAGAAGATTCAAAGAGAGTGAGATGCCAGCTCCTTTCATTCAGTCAGTAGCTTCAAACATTTCTGGTATATGAATAACATGATGTTTTTCAATGGCAAAAATCAATGAATATTGTAAATGCACAAACAGTAATTTCTCCGCATTGCAAGGTGCAATTCTGAAATTTTTTGCTTTTTCCTGCTCCTCTTAGCATGATAAAGAAGATTCAAAGAGAGTGAGATGCCAGCTCCTTTCATTCAGTCAGTAGCTTCAATCATTTCTGGACGTTTTTCAATGGCAAAAATCATTGAATATTGTAAATGCACAAACAGTAATTTCTCCGCATTGCAAGGTGCAATTCTGAAATTTTTTGCTTTTTCCTGCTCCTCTTAGCATGATAAACAAGATTCAAAGAGAGTGAGATGCCAGCTCCTTTCATTCAGTCAGTAGCTTCAATCATTTCTGGACGTTTTTCAATGGCAAAAATCAATGAATATTGTAAATGCACAAACAGTAATTTCTCCGCATTGCAAGGTGCAATTCTGAAATTTTTTGCTTTTTCCTCCTCCTCTTAGCATGATAAAGAAGATTCAAAGAGAGTGAGATGCCAGCTCCTTTCATTCAGTCAGTAGCTTCAAACATTTCTGGTATATGAATAACATGATGTTTTTCAATGGCAAAAATCAATGAATATTGTAAATGCACAAACAGTAATTTCTCCGCATTGCAAGGTGCAATTCTGAAATTTTTTGCTTTTTCCTGCTCCTCTTAGCATGATAAAGAAGATTCAAAGAGAGTGAGATGCCAGCTCCTTTCATTCAGTCAGTAGCTTCAATCATTTCTGGACGTTTTTCAATGGCAAAAATCAATGAATATTGTAAATGCACAAACAGTAATTTCTCCGCATTGCAAGGTGCAATTCTGAAATTTTTTGCTTTTTCTTGCTCCTCTTAGCATGATAAAGAAGATTCAAAGAGAGTGAGATGCCAGCTCCTTTCATTCAGTCAGTAGCTTCAAACATTTCTGGTATATGAATAACATGATGTTTTTCAATGGCAAAAATCAATGAATATTGTAAATGCACAAACAGTAATTTCTCCGCATTGCAAGGTGCAATTCTGAAATTTTTTGCTTTTTCCTGCTCCTCTTAGCATGATAAAGAAGATTCAAAGAGAGTGAGATGCCAGCTCCTTTCATTCAGTAAGTAGCTTCAATCATTTCTGGACGTTTTTCAATGGCAAAAATCAATGAATATTGTAAATGCACAAACAGTAATTTCTCCGCATTGCAAGGTGCAATTCTGAAATTTTTTGCTTTTTCCTGCTCCTCTTAGCATGATAAACAAGATTCAAAGAGAGTGAGATGCCAGCTCTTTTCATTCAGTCAGTAGCTTCAATCATTTCTGGACGTTTTTCAATGACAAAAATCAATGAATATTGTAAATGCACAAACAGTAATTTCTCCGCATTGCAAGGTGCAATTCTGAAATTTTTTGCTTTTTCCTGCTCCTCTTAGCATGATAAAGAAGATTCAAAGAGAGTGAGATGCCAGCTCCTTTCATTCAGTCAGTAGCTTCAATCATTTCTGGACGTTTTTCAATGGCAAAAATCATTGAATATTGTAAATGCACAAACAGTAATTTCTCCGCATTGCAAGGTGCAATTCTGAAATTTTTTGCTTTTTCCTGCTCCTCTTAGCATGATAAAGAAGATTCAAAGAGAGTGAGATGCCAGCTCCTTTCATTCAGTCAGTAGCTTCAATCATTTCTGGTATATGAATAACATGATGTTTTTCAATGGCAAAAATCAATGAATATTGTAAATGCACAAACAGTAATTTCTCCGCATTGCAAGGTGCAATTCTGAAATTTTTTGCTTTTTCCTGCTCCTCTTAGCATGATAAAGAAGATTCAAAGAGAGTGAGATGCCAGCTCCTTTCATTCAGTCAGTAGCTTCAATCATTTCTGGACGTTTTTCAATGGCAAAAATCAATGAATATTGTAAATGCACAAACAGTAATTTCTCCGCATTGCAAGGTGCAATTCTGAAATTTTTTGCTTTTTCCTGCTCCTCTTAGCATGATAAACAAGATTCAAAGAGAGTGAGATGCCAGCTCCTTTCATTCAGTCAGTAGCTTCAATCATTTCTGGACGTTTTTCAATGGCAAAAATCAATGAATATTGTAAATGCACAAAGAGTAATTTCTCCGCATTGCAAGGTGCAATTCTGAAATTTTTTGCTTTTTCCTGCTCCTCTTAGCATGATAAAGAAGATTCAAAGAGAGTGAGATGCCAGCTCCTTTCATTCAGTCAGTAGCTTCAAACATTTCTGGTATATGAATAACATGATGTTTTTCAATGGCAAAAATCAATGAATATTGTAAATGCACAAACAGTAATTTCTCCGCATTGCAAGGTGCAATTCTGAAATTTTTTGCTTTTTCCTGCTCCTCTAAGCATGATAAAGAAGATTCAAAGAGATTGAGATGCCAGCTCCTTTCATTCAGTCAGTAGCTTCAATCATTTCTGGACGTTTTTCAATGGCAAAAATCAATGAATATTGTAAATGCACAAACAGTAATTTCTCCGCATTGCAAGGTGCAATTCTGAAATTTTTTGCTTTTTCCTGCTCCTCTTAGCATGATAAACAAGATTCAAAGAGAGTGAGATGCCAGCTCCTTTCATTCAGTCAGTAGCTTCAATCATTTCTGGACGTTTTTCAATGGCAAAAATCAATGAATATTGTAAATGCACAAACAGTAATTTCTCCGCATTGCAAGGTGCAATTCTGAAATTTTTTGCTTTTTCCTCCTCCTCTTAGCATGATAAAGAAGATTCAAAGAGAGTGAGATGCCAGCTCCTTTCATTCAGTCAGTAGCTTCAAACATTTCTGGTATATGAATAACATGATGTTTTTCAATGGCAAAAATCAATGAATATTGTAAATGCACAAACAGTAATTTCTCCGCATTGCAAGGTGCAATTCTGAAATTTTTTGCTTTTTCCTGCTCCTCTTAGCATGATAAAGAAGATTCAAAGAGAGTGAGATGCCAGCTCCTTTCATTCAGTCAGTAGCTTCAATCATTTCTGGACGTTTTTCAATGGCAAAAATCAATGAATATTGTAAATGCACAAACAGTAATTTCTCCGCATTGCAAGGTGCAATTCTGAAATTTTTTGCTTTTTCCTGCTCCTCTTAGCATGATAAAGAAGATTCAAAGAGAGTGAGATGCCAGCTCCTTTCATTCAGTCAGTAGCTTCAAACATTTCTGGTATATGAATAACATGATGTTTTTCAATGGCAAAAATCAATGAATATTGTAAATGCACAAACAGTAATTTCTCCGCATTGCAAGGTGCAATTCTGAAATTTTTTGCTTTTTCCTGCTCCTCTTAGCATGATAAAGAAGATTCAAAGAGAGTGAGATGCCAGCTCCTTTCATTCAGTCAGTAGCTTCAATCATTTCTGGACGTTTTTCAATGGCAAAAATCAATGAATATTGTAAATGCACAAACAGTAATTTCTCCGCATTGCAAGGTGCAATTCTGAAATTTTTTGCTTTTTCCTGCTCCTCTTAGCATGATAAACAAGATTCAAAGAGAGTGAGATGCCAGCTCCTTTCATTCAGTCAGTAGCTTCAATCATTTCTGGATGTTTTTCAATGGCAAAAATCAATGAATATTGTAAATGCACAAACAGTAATTTCTCCGCATTGCAAGGTGCAATTCTGAAATTTTTTGCTTTTTCCTGATCCTCTTAGCATGATAAAAAAGATTCAAAGAGAGTGAGATGCCAGCTCCTTTCATTCAGTCAGTAGCTTCAATCATTTCTGGACGTTTTTCAATGGCAAAAATCAATGAATATTGTAAATGCACAAACAGTAATTTCTCCGCATTGCAAGGTGAAATTCTGAAATTTTTTGCTTTTTCCTGCTCCTCTTAGCATGATAAAGAAGATTCAAAGAGTGAGATGCCAGCTCCTTTCATTGTCAGTAGCTTCAAACATTTCTGGTATATGAATAACATGATGTTTTTCAATGGCAAAAATCAATGAATATTGTAAATGCACAAACAGTAATTTCTCCGCATTGCAAGGTGCAATTCTGAAATTTTTTGCTTTTTTATGCTCCTCTTAGCAAGATAAACAAGATTCAAAGAGAGTGAGATGCCAGCTCCTTTCATTCAGTCAGTAGCTTCAATCATTTCTGGACGTTTTTCAATGGCAAAAATCAATGAATATTGTAAATGCACAAACAGTAATTTCTCCGCATTGCAAGGTGCAATTCTGAAATTTTTTGCATTTTCCTGCTCCTCTTAGCATGATAAAGAAGATTCAAAGAGAGTGAGATGCCAGCTCCTTTCATTCAGTCAGTAGCTTCAATCATTTCTGGACGTTTTTCAATGGCAAAAATCAATGAATATTGTAAATGCACAAACAGTAATGTCTCCGCATTGCAAGGTGCAATTCTGAAATTTTTTGCTTTTTCCTGCTCCTCTTAGCATGATAAACAAGATTCAAAGAGAGTGAGATGCCAGCTCTTTTCATTCAGTCAGTAGCTTCAATCATTTCTGGACGTTTTTCAATGACAAAAATCAATGAATATTGTAAATGCACAAACAGTAATTTCTCCGCATTGCAAGGTGCAATTCTGAAATTTTTTGCTTTTTCCTGCTCCTCTTAGCATGATAAAGAAGATTCAAAGAGAGTGAGATGCCAGCTCCTTTCATTCAGTCAGTAGCTTCAATCATTTCTGGTATATGAATAACATGATGTTTTTCAATGGCAAAAATCAATGAATATTGTAAATGCACAAACAGTAATTTCTCCGCATTGCAAGGTGCAATTCTGAAATTTTTTGCTTTTTCCTGCTCCTCTTAGCATGATAAAGAAGATTCAAAGAGAGTGAGATGCCAGCTCCTTTCATTCAGTCAGTAGCTTCAATCATTTCTGGACGTTTTTCAATGGCAAAAATCAATGAATATTGTAAATGCACAAACAGTAATTTCTCCGCATTGCAAGGTGAAATTCTGAAATTTTTTGCTTTTTCCTGCTCCTCTTAGCATGATAAACAAGATTCAAAGAGAGTGAGATGCCAGCTCCTTTCATTCAGTCAGTAGCTTTAATCATTTCTGGACGTTTTTCAATGGCAAAAATCAATGAATATTGTAAATGCACAAAGAGTAATTTCTCCGCATTGCAAGGTGCAATTCTGAAATTTTTTGCTTTTTCCTGCTCCTCTTAGCATGATAAAGAAGATTCAAAGAGAGTGAGATGCCAGCTCCTTTCATTCAGTCAGTAGCTTCAAACATTTCTGGTATATGAATAACATGATGTTTTTCAATGGCAAAAATCAATGAATATTGTAAATGCACAAACAGTAATTTCTCCGCATTGCAAGGTGCAATTCTGAAATTTTTTGCTTTTTCCTGCTCCTCTTAGCATGATAAAGAAGATTCAAAGAGAGTGAGATGCCAGCTCCTTTCATTCAGTCAGTAGCTTCAATCATTTCTGGACGTTTTTCAATGGCAAAAGTCATTGAATATTGTAAATGCACAAACAGTAATTTCTCCGCATTGCAAGGTGCAATTCTGAAATTTTTTGCTTTTTCCTGCTCCTCTAAGCATGCTAAAGAAGATTCAAAGAGAGTGAGATGCCAGCTCCTTTCATTCAGTCAGTAGCTTCAATCATTTCTGGACGTTTTTCAATGGCAAAAATCAATGAATATTGTAAATGCACAAACAGTAATTTCTCCGCATTGCAAGGTGCAATTCTGAAATTTTTTGCTTTTTCCTGCTCCTCTTAGCATGATAAACAAGATTCAAAGAGAGTGAGATGCCAGCTCCTTTCATTCAGTCAGTAGCTTCAATCATTTCTGGACGTTTTTCAATGGCAAAAATCAATGAATATTGTAAATGCACAAACAGTAATTTCTCCGCATTGCAAGGTGCAATTCTGAAATTTTTTGCTTTTTCCTCCTCCTCTTAGCATGATAAAGAAGATTCAAAGAGAGTGAGATGCCAGCTCCTTTCATTCAGTCAGTAGCTTCAAACATTTCTGGTATATGAATAACATGATGTTTTTCAATGGCAAAAATCAATGAATATTGTAAATGCACAAACAGTAATTTCTCCGCATTGCAAGGTGCAATTCTGAAATTTTTTGCTTTTTCCTGCTCCTCTTAGCATGATAAAGAAGATTCAAAGAGAGTGAGATGCCAGCTCCTTTCATTCAGTCAGTAGCTTCAATCATTTCTGGACGTTTTTCAATGGCAAAAATCAATGAATATTGTAAATGCACAAAGAGTAATTTCTCCGCATTGCAAGGTGCAATTCTGAAATTTTTTGCTTTTTCCTGCTCCTCTTAGCATGATAAAGAAGATTCAAAGAGAGTGAGATGCCAGCTCCTTTCATTCAGTCAGTAGCTTCAAACATTTCTGGTATATGAATAACATGATGTTTTTCAATGGCAAAAATCAATGAATATTGTAAATGCACAAACAGTAATTTCTCCGCATTGCAAGGTGCAATTCTGAAATTTTTTGCTTTTTCCTGCTCCTCTTAGCATGAAAAAGAAGATTCAAAGAGAGTGAGATGCCAGCTCCTTTCATTCAGTAAGTAGCTTCAATCATTTCTGGACATTTTTCAATGGCAAAAATCAATGAATATTGTAAATGCACAAACAGTAATTTCTCCGCATTGCAAGGTGCAATTCTGAAATTTTTTGCTTTTTCCTTCTCCTCTTAGCATGATAAACAAGATTCAAAGAGAGTGAGATGCCAGCTCCTTTCATTCAGTCAGTAGCTTCAATCATTTCTGGACGTTTTTCAATGACAAAAATCAATGAATATTGTAAATGCACAAACAGTAATTTCTCCGCATTGCAAGGTGCAATTCTGAAATTTTTTGCTTTTTCCTGCTCCACTTAGCATGATAAAGAAGATTCAAAGAGAGTGAGATGCCAGCTCCTTTCATTCAGTCAGTAGCTTCAATCATTTCTGGACGTTTTTCAATGGCAAAAATCATTGAATATTGTAAATGCACAAACAGTAATTTCTCCGCATTGCAAGGTGCAATTCTGAAATTTTTTGCTTTTTCCTGCTCCTCTTAGCATGATAAAGAAGATTCAAAGAGAGTGAGATGCCAGCTCCTTTCATTCAGTCAGTAGCTTCAATCATTTCTGGTATATGAATAACATGATGTTTTTCAATGGCAAAAATCAATGAATATTGTAAATGCACAAACAGTAATTTCTCCGCATTGCAAGGTGCAATTCTGAAATTTTTTGCTTTTTCCTGCTCCTCTTAGCATGATAAAGAAGATTCAAAGAGAGTGAGATGCCAGCTCCTTTCATTCAGTCAGTAGCTTCAATCATTTCTGGACGTTTTTCAATGGCAAAAATCAATGAATATTGTAAATGCACAAACAGTAATTTCTCCGTATTGCAAGGGCAATTCTGAAATTTTTTGCTTTTTCCTGCTCCTCTTAGCATGATAAACAAGATTCAAAGAGAGTGAGATGCCAGCTCCTTTCATTCAGTCAGTAGCTTCAATCATTTCTGGACGTTTTTCAATGGCAAAAATCAATGAATATTGTAAATGCACAAAGAGTAATTTCTCCGCATTGCAAGGTGCAATTCTGAAATTTTTTGCTTTTTCCTGCTCCTCTTAGCATGATAAAGAAGATTCAAAGAGAATGAGATGCCAGCTCCTTTCATTCAGTCAGTAGCTTCAAACATTTCTGGTATATGAATAACATGATGTTTTTCAATGGCAAAAATCAATGAATATTGTAAATGCACAAACAGTAATTTCTCCGCATTGCAAGGTGCAATTCTGAAATTTTTTGCTTTTTCCTGCTCCTCTTAGCATGATAAAGAAGATTCAAAGAGAGTGAGATGCCAGCTCCTTTCATTCAGTCAGTAGCTTCAATCATTTCTGGACGTTTTTCAATGGCAAAAATCATTGAATATTGTAAATGCACAAACAGTAATTTCTCCGCATTGCAAGGTGCAATTCTGAAATTTTTTGCTTTTTCCTGCTCCTCTAAGCATGATAAAGAAGATTCAAAGAGAGTGAGATGCCAGCTCCTTTCATTCAGTCAGTAGCTTCAATCATTTCTGGACGTTTTTCAATGGCAAAAATCAATGAATATTGTAAATGCACAAACAGTAATTTCTCCGCATTGCAAGGTGCAATTCTGAAATTTTTTGCTTTTTCCTGCTCCTCTTAGCATGATAAACAAGATTCAAAGAGAGTGAGATGCCAGCTCCTTTCATTCAGTCAGTAGCTTCAATCATTTCTGGACGTTTTTCAATGGCAAAAATCAATGAATATTGTAAATGCACAAACAGTAATTTCTCCGCATTGCAAGGTGCAATTCTGAAATTTTTTGCTTTTTCCTCCTCCTCTTAGCATGATAAAGAAGATTCAAAGAGAGTGAGATGCCAGCTCCTTTCATTCAGTCAGTAGCTTCAAACATTTCTGGTATATGAATAACATGATATTTTTCAATGGCAAAAATCAATGAATATTGTAAATGCACAAACAGTAATTTCTCCGCATTGCAAGGTGCAATTCTGAAATTTTTTGCTTTTTCCTGCTCCTCTTAGCATGATAAAGAAGATTCAAAGAGAGTGAGATGCCAGCTCCTTTCATTCAGTCAGTAGCTTCAATCATTTCTGGACGTTTTTCAATGGCAAAAATCAATGAATATTGTAAATGCACAAACAGTAATTTCTCCGCATTGCAAGGTGCAATTCTGAAATTTTTTGCTTTTTCCTGCTCCTCTTAGCATGATAAAGAAGATTCAAAGAGAGTGAGATGCCAGCTCCTTTCATTCAGTCAGTAGCTTCAAACATTTCTGGTATATGAATAACATGATGTTTTTCAATGGCAAAAATCAATGAATATTGTAAATGCACAAACAGTAATTTCTCCGCATTGCAAGGTGCAATTCTGAAATTTTTTGCTTTTTCCTGCTCCTCTTAGCATGATAAAGAAGATTCAAAGAGAGTGAGATGCCAGCTCCTTTCATTCAGTCAGTAGCTTCAATCATTTCTGGACGTTTTTCAATGGCAAAAATCAATGAATATTGTAAATGCACAAACAGTAATTTCTCCGCATTGCAAGGTGCAATTCTGAAATTTTTTGCTTTTTCCTGCTCCTCTTAGCATGATAAACAAGATTCAAAGAGAGTGAGATGCCAGCTCCTTTCATTCAGTCAGTAGCTTCAATCATTTCTGGATGTTTTTCAATGGCAAAAATCAATGAATATTGTAAATGCACAAACAGTAATTTCTCCGCATTGCAAGGTGCAATTCTGAAATTTTTTGCTTTTTCCTGATCCTCTTAGCATGATAAAAAAGATTAAAAGAGAGTGAGATGCCAGCTCCTTTCATTCAGTCAGTAGCTTCAATCATTTCTGGACGTTTTTCAATGGCAAAAATCAATGAATATTGTAAATGCACAAACAGTAATTTCTCCGCATTGCAAGGTGAAATTCTGAAATTTTTTGCTTTTTCCTGCTCCTCTTAGCATGATAAAGAAGATTCAAAGAGTGAGATGCCAGCTCCTTTCATTGTCAGTAGCTTCAAACATTTCTGGTATATGAATAACATGATGTTTTTCAATGGCAAAAATCAATGAATATTGTAAATGCACAAACAGTAATTTCTCCGCATTGCAAGGTGCAATTCTGAAATTTTTTGCTTTTTTATGCTCCTCTTAGCAAGATAAACAAGATTCAAAGAGAGTGAGATGCCAGCTCCTTTCATTCAGTCAGTAGCTTCAATCATTTCTGGACGTTTTTCAATGGCAAAAATCAATGAATATTGTAAATGCACAAACAGTAATTTCTCCGCATTGCAAGGTGCAATTCTGAAATTTTTTGCTTTTTCCTGCTCCTCTTAGCATGATAAAGAAGATTCAAAGAGAGTGAGATGCCAGCTCCTTTCATTCAGTCAGTAGCTTCAATCATTTCTGGACGTTTTTCAATGGCAAAAATCAATGAATATTGTAAATGCACAAACAGTAATTTCTCCGCATTGCAAGGTGCAATTCTGAAATTTTTTGCTTTTCCCTGCTCCTCTTAGCATGATAAACAAGATTCAAAGAGAGTGAGATGCCAGCTCTTTTCATTCAGTCAGTAGCTTCAATCATTTCTGGACGTTTTTCAATGACAAAAATCAATGAATATTGTAAATGCACAAACAGTAATTTCTCCGCATTGCAAGGTGCAATTCTGAAATTTTTTGCTTTTTCCTGCTCCTCTTAGCATGATAAAGAAGATTCAAAGAGAGTGAGATGCCAGCTCCTTTCATTCAGTCAGTAGCTTCAATCATTTCTGGTATATGAATAACATGATGTTTTTCAATGGCAAAAATCAATGAATATTGTAAATGCACAAACAGTAATTTCTCCGCATTGCAAGGTGCAATTCTGAAATTTTTTGCTTTTTCCTGCTCCTCTTAGCATGATAAAGAAGATTCAAAGAGAGTGAGATGCCAGATCCTTTCATTCAGTCAGTAGCTTCAATCATTTCTGGACGTTTTTCAATGGCAAAAATCAATGAATATTGTAAATGCACAAACAGTAATTTCTCCGCATTGCAAGGTGAAATTCTGAAATTTTTTGCTTTTTCCTGCTCCTCTTAGCATGATAAACAAGATTCAAAGAGAGTGAGATGCCAGCTCCTTTCATTCAGTCAGTAGCTTTAATCATTTCTGGACGTTTTTCAATGGCAAAAATCAATGAATATTGTAAATGCACAAAGAGTAATTTCTCCGCATTGCAAGGTGCAATTCTGAAATTTTTTGCTTTTTCCTGCTCCTCTTAGCATGATAAAGAAGATTCAAAGAGAGTGAGATGCCAGCTCCTTTCATTCAGTCAGTAGCTTCAAACATTTCTGGTATATGAATAACATGATGTTTTTCAATGGCAAAAATCAATGAATATTGTAAATGCACAAACAGTAATTTCTCCGCATTGCAAGGTGCAATTCTGAAATTTTTTGCTTTTTCCTGCTCCTCTTAGCATGATAAAGAAGATTCAAAGAGAGTGAGATGCCAGCTCCTTTCATTCAGTCAGTAGCTTCAATCATTTCTGGACGTTTTTCAATGGCAAAAATCAATGAATATTGTAAATGCACAAACAGTTATTTCTCCGCATTGCAAGGTGCAATTCTGAAATTTTTTGCTTTTTCCTGCTCCTCTTAGCATGATAAACAAGATTCAAAGAGAGTGAGATGCCAGCTCCTTTCATTCAGTCAGTAGCTTCAATCATTTCTGGATGTTTTTCAATGGCAAAAATCAATGAATATTGTAAATGCACAAACAGTAATTTCTCCGCATTGCAAGGTGCTATTCTGAAATTTTTTGCTTTTTCCTGATCCTCTTAGCATGATAAAAAAGATTCAAAGAGAGTGAGATGCCAGCTCCTTTCATTCAGTCAGTAGCTTCAATCATTTCTGGACGTTTTTCAATGGCAAAAATCAATGAATATTGTAAATGCACAAACAGTAATTTCTCCGCATTGCAAGGTGAAATTCTGAAATTTTTTGCTTTTTCCTGCTCCTCTTAGCATGATAAAGAAGATTCAAAGAGTGAGATGCCAGCTCCTTTCATTGTCAGTAGCTTCAAACATTTCTGGTATATGAATAACATGATGTTTTTCAATGGCAAAAATCAATGAATATTGTAAATGCACAAACAGTAATTTCTCCGCATTGCAAGGTGCAATTCTGAAATTTTTTGCTTTTTTATGCTCCTCTTAGCAAGATAAACAAGATTCAAAGAGAGTGAGATGCCAGCTCCTTTCATTCAGTCAGTAGCTTCAATCATTTCTGGACGTTTTTCAATGGCAAAAATCAATGAATATTGTAAATGCACAAACAGTAATTTCTCCGCATTGCAAGGTGCAATTCTGAAATTTTTTGCTTTTTCCTGCTCCTCTTAGCATGATAAAGAAGATTCAAAGAGAGTGAGATGCCAGCTCCTTTCATTCAGTCAGTAGCTTCAATCATTTCTGGACGTTTTTCAATGGCAAAAATCAATGAATATTGTAAATGCACAAACAGTAATTTCTCCGCATTGCAAGGTGCAATTCTGAAATTTTTTGCTTTTTCCTGCTCCTCTTAGCATGATAAACAAGATTCAAAGAGAGTGAGATGCCAGCTCCTTTCATTCAGTCAGTAGCTTCAATCATTTCTGGATGTTTTTCAATGGCAAAAATCAATGAATATTGTAAATGCACAAACAGTAATTTCTCCGCATTGCAAGGTGCAATTCTGAAATTTTTTGCTTTTTCCTGATCCTCTTAGCATGATAAAAAAGATTCAAAGAGAGTGAGATGCCAGATCCTTTCATTCAGTCAGTAGCTTCAATCATTTCTGGACGTTTTTCAATGGCAAAAATCAATGAATATTGTAAATGCACAAACAGTAATTTCTCCGCATTGCAAGGTGAAATTCTGAAATTTTTTGCTTTTTCCTGCTCCTCTTAGCATGATAAAGAAGATTCAAAGAGTGAGATGCCAGCTCCTTTCATTGTCAGTAGCTTCAAACATTTCTGGTATATGAATAACATGATGTTTTTCAATGGCAAAAATCAATGAATATTGTAAATGCACAAACAGTAATTTCTCCGCATTGCAAGGTGCAATTCTGAAATTTTTTGCTTTTTTATGCTCCTCTTAGCAAGATAAACAAGATTCAAAGAGAGTGAGATGCCAGCTCCTTTCATTCAGTCAGTAGCTTCAATCATTTCTGGACGTTTTTCAATGGCAAAAATCAATGAATATTGTAAATGCACAAACAGTAATTTCTCCGCATTGCAAAGTGCAATTCTGAAATTTTTTGCTTTTTCCTGCTCCTCTTAGCATGATAAAGAAGATTCAAAGAGAGTGAGATGCCAGCTCCTTTCATTCAGTCAGTAGCTTCAATCATTTCTGGACGTTTTTCAATGGCAAAAATCAATGAATATTGTAAATGCACAAACAGTAATTTCTCCGCATTGCAAGGTGCAATTCTGAAATTTTTTGCTTTTTCCTGCTCCTCTTAGCATGATAAACAAGATTCAAAGAGAGTGAGATGCCAGCTCTTTTCATTCAGTCAGTAGCTTCAATCATTTCTGGACGTTTTTCAATAACAAAAATCAATGAATATTGTAAATGCACAAACAGTAATTTCTCCGCATTGCAAGGTGCAATTCTGAAATTTTTTGCTTTTTCCTGCTCCTCTTAGCATGATAAAGAAGATTCAAAGAGAGTGAGATGCCAGCTCCTTTCATTCAGTCAGTAGCTTCAATCATTTCTGGTATATGAATAACATGATGTTTTTCAATGGCAAAAATCAATGAATATTGTAAATGCACAAACAGTAATTTCTCCGCATTGCAAGGTGCAATTCTGAAATTTTTTGCTTTTTCCTGCTCCTCTTAGCATGATAAAGAAGATTCAAAGAGAGTGAGATGCCAGCTCCTTTCATTCAGTCAGTAGCTTCAATCATTTCTGGACGTTTTTCAATGGCAAAAATCAATGAATATTGTAAATGCACAAACAGTAATTTCTCCGCATTGAAGGTGAAATTCTGAAATTTTTTGCTTTTTCCTGCTCCTCTTAGCATGATAAACAAGATTCAAAGAGAGTGAGATGCCAGCTCCTTTCATTCAGTCAGTAGCTTTAATCATTTCTGGACGTTTTTCAATGGCAAAAATCAATGAATATTGTAAATGCACAAAGAGTAATTTCTCCGCATTGCAAGGTGCAATTCTGAAATTTTTTGCTTTTTCCTGCTCCTCTTAGCATGATAAAGAAGATTCAAAGAGAGTGAGATGCCAGCTCCTTTCATTCAGTCAGTAGCTTCAAACATTTCTGGTATATGAATAACATGATGTTTTTCAATGGCAAAAATCAATGAATATTGTAAATGCACAAACAGTAATTTCTCCGCATTGCAAGGTGCAATTCTGAAATTTTTTGCTTTTTCCTGCTCCTCTTAGCATGATAAAGAAGATTCAAAGAGAGTGAGATGCCAGCTCCTTTCATTCAGTCAGTAGCTTCAAACATTTCTGGTATATGAATAACATGATGTTTTTCAATGGCAAAAATCAATGAATATTGTAAATGCACAAACAGTAATTTCTCCGCATTGCAAGGTGCAATTCTGAAATTTTTTGCTTTTTCCTGCTCCTCTTAGCATGATAAAGAAGATTCAAAGAGAGTGAGATGCCAGCTCCTTTCATTCAGTCAGTAGCTTCAATCATTTCTGGACGTTTTTCAATGGCAAAAATCAATGAATATTGTAAATGCACAAACAGTAATTTCTCCGCATTGCAAGGTGCAATTCTGAAATTTTTTGCTTTTTCCTGCTCCTCTTAGCATGATAAAGAAGATTCAAAGAGAGTGAGATGCCAGCTCCTTTCATTCAGTCAGTAGCTTCAAACATTTCTGGTATATGAATAACATGATGTTTTTCAATGGCAAAAATCAATGAATATTGTAAATGCACAAACAGTAATTTCTCCGCATTGCAAGGTGCAATTCTGAAATTTTTTGCTTTTTCCTGCTCCTCTTAGCATGATAAAGAAGATTCAAAGAGAGTGAGATGCCAGCTCCTTTCATTCAGTAAGTAGCTTCAATCATTTCTGGACGTTTTTCAATGGCAAAAATCAATGAATATTGTAAATGCACAAACAGTAATTTCTCCGCATTGCAAGGTGCAATTCTGAAATTTTTTGCTTTTTCCTGCTCCTCTTAGCATGATAAACAAGATTCAAAGAGAGTGAGATGCCAGCTCTTTTCATTCAGTCAGTAGCTTCAATCATTTCTGGACGTTTTTCAATGACAAAAATCAATGAATATTGTAAATGCACAAACAGTAATTTCTCCGCATTGCAAGGTGCAATTCTGAAATTTTTTGCTTTTTCCTGCTCCTCTTAGCATGATAAAGAAGATTCAAAGAGAGTGAGATGCCAGCTCCTTTCATTCAGTCAGTAGCTTCAATCATTTCTGGACGTTTTTCAATGGCAAAAATCATTGAATATTGTAAATGCACAAACAGTAATTTCTCCGCATTGCAAGGTGCAATTCTGAAATTTTTTGCTTTTTCCTGCTCCTCTTAGCATGATAAAGAAGATTCAAAGAGAGTGAGATGCCAGCTCCTTTCATTCAGTCAGTAGCTTCAATCATTTCTGGTATATGAATAACATGATGTTTTTCAATGGCAAAAATCAATGAATATTGTAAATGCACAAACAGTAATTTCTCCGCATTGCAAGGTGCAATTCTGAAATTTTTTGCTTTTTCCTGCTCCTCTTAGCATGATAAAGAAGATTCAAAGAGAGTGAGATGCCAGCTCCTTTCATTCAGTCAGTAGCTTCAATCATTTCTGGACGTTTTTCAATGGCAAAAATCAATGAATATTGTAAATGCACAAACAGTAATTTCTCCGTATTGCAAGGTGCAATTCTGAAATTTTTTGCTTTTTCCTGCTCCTCTTAGCATGATAAACAAGATTCAAAGAGAGTGAGATGCCAGCTCCTTTCATTCAGTCAGTAGCTTCAATCATTTCTGGACGTTTTTCAATGGCAAAAATCAATGAATATTGTAAATGCACAAAGAGTAATTTCTCCGCATTGCAAGGTGCAATTCTGAAATTTTTTGCTTTTTCCTGCTCCTCTTAGCATGATAAAGAAGATTCAAAGAGAGTGAGATGCCAGCTCCTTTCATTCAGTCAGTAGCTTCAAACATTTCTGGTATATGAATAACATGATGTTTTTCAATGGCAAAAATCAATGAATATTGTAAATGCACAAACAGTAATTTCTCCGCATTGCAAGGTGCAATTCTGAAATTTTTTGCTTTTTCCTGCTCCTCTTAGCATGATAAAGAAGATTCAAAGAGAGTGAGATGCCAGCTCCTTTCATTCAGTCAGTAGCTTCAATCATTTCTGGACGTTTTTCAATGGCAAAAATCATTGAATATTGTAAATGCACAAACAGTAATTTCTCCGCATTGCAAGGTGCAATTCTGAAATTTTTTGCTTTTTCCTGCTCCTCTAAGCATGATAAAGAAGATTCAAAGAGAGTGAGATGCCAGCTCCTTTCATTCAGTCAGTAGCTTCAATCATTTCTGGACGTTTTTCAATGGCAAAAATCAATGAATATTGTAAATGCACAAACAGTAATTTCTCCGCATTGCAAGGTGCAATTCTGAAATTTTTTGCTTTTTCCTGCTCCTCTTAGCATGATAAACAAGATTCAAAGAGAGTGAGATGCCAGCTCCTTTCATTCAGTCAGTAGCTTCAATCATTTCTGGACGTTTTTCAATGGCAAAAATCAATGAATATTGTAAATGCACAAACAGTAATTTCTCCGCATTGCAAGGTGCAATTCTGAAATTTTTTGCTTTTTCCTCCTCCTCTTAGCATGATAAAGAAGATTCAAAGAGAGTGAGATGCCAGCTCCTTTCATTCAGTCAGTAGCTTCAAACATTTCTGGTATATGAATAACATGATGTTTTTCAATGGCAAAAATCAATGAATATTGTAAATGCACAAACAGTAATTTCTCCGCATTGCAAGGTGCAATTCTGAAATTTTTTGCTTTTTCCTGCTCCTCTTAGCATGATAAAGAAGATTCAAAGAGAGTGAGATGCCAGCTCCTTTCATTCAGTCAGTAGCTTCAATCATTTCTGGACGTTTTTCAATGGCAAAAATCAATGAATATTGTAAATGCACAAACAGTAATTTCTCCGCATTGCAAGGTGCAATTCTGAAATTTTTTGCTTTTTCCTGCTCCTCTTAGCATGATAAAGAAGATTCAAAGAGAGTGAGATGCCAGCTCCTTTCATTCAGTCAGTAGCTTCAAACATTTCTGGTATATGAATAACATGATGTTTTTCAATGGCAAAAATCAATGAATATTGTAAATGCACAAACAGTAATTTCTCCGCATTGCAAGGTGCAATTCTGAAATTTTTTGCTTTTTCCTGCTCCTCTTAGCATGATAAAGAAGATTCAAAGAGAGTGAGATGCCAGCTCCTTTCATTCAGTCAGTAGCTTCAATCATTTCTGGACGTTTTTCAATGGCAAAAATCAATGAATATTGTAAATGCACAAAGAGTAATTTCTCCGCATTGCAAGGTGCAATTCTGAAATTTTTTGCTTTTTCCTGCTCCTCTTAGCATGATAAAGAAGATTCAAAGAGTGAGATGCCAGCTCCTTTCATTGTCAGTAGCTTCAAACATTTCTGGTATATGAATAACATGATGTTTTTCAATGGCAAAAATCAATGAATATTGTAAATGCACAAACAGTAATTTCTCCGCATTGCAAGGTGCAATTCTGAAATTTTTTGCTTTTTCCTGCTCCTCTTAGCATGATAAAGAAGATTCAAAGAGAGTGAGATGCCAGCTCCTTTCATTCAGTCAGTAGCTTCAATCATTTCTGGACGTTTTTCAATGGCAAAAATCATTGAATATTGTAAATGCACAAACAGTAATTTCTCCGCATTGCAAGGTGCAATTCTGAAATTTTTTGCTTTTTCCTGCTCCTCTTAGCATGATAAAGAAGATTCAAAGAGAGTGAGATGCCAGCTCCTTTCATTCAGTCAGTAGCTTCAATCATTTCTGGATGTTTTTCAATGGCAAAAATCAATGAATATTGTAAATGCACAAACAGTAATTTCTCCGCATTGCAAGGTGCAATTCTGAAATTTTTTGCTTTTTTATGCTCCTCTTAGCATGATAAAGAAGATTCAAAGAGAGTGAGATGCCAGCTCCTTTCATTCAGTCAGTAGCTTCAAACATTTCTGGTATATGAATAACATGATGTTTTTCAATGGCAAAAATCAATGAATATTGTAAATGCACAAACAGTAATTTCTCCGCATTGCAAGGTGCAATTCTGAAATTTTTTGCTTTTTCCTGCTCCTCTTAGCATGATAAAGAAGATTCAAAGAGAGTGAGATGCCAGCTCCTTTCATTCAGTCAGTAGCTTCAATCATTTCTGGACGTTTTTCAATGGCAAAAATCAATGAATATTGTAAATGCACAAACAGTAATTTCTCCGCATTGCAAGGTGCAATTCTGAAATTTTTTGCTTTTTCCTGCTCCTCTTAGCATGATAAACAAGATTCAAAGAGAGTGAGATGCCAGCTCCTTTCATTCAGTCAGTAGCTTCAATCATTTCTGGACGTTTTTCAATGGCAAAAATCATTGAATATTGTAAATGCACAAACAGTAATTTCTCCGCATTGCAAGGTGCAATTCTGAAATTTTTTGCTTTTTCCTGCTCCTCTTAGCATGATAAAGAAGATTCAAAGAGAGTGAGATGCCAGCTCCTTTCATTCAGTCAGTAGCTTCAATCATTTCTGGATGTTTTTCAATGGCAAAAATCAATGAATATTGTAAATGCACAAACAGTAATTTCTCCGCATTGCAAGGTGCAATTCTGAAATTTTTTGCTTTTTTATGCTCCTCTTAGCATGATAAAGAAGATTCAAAGAGAGTGAGATGCCAGCTCCTTTCATTCAGTCAGTAGCTTCAAACATTTCTGGTATATGAATAACATGATGTTTTTCAATGGCAAAAATCAATGAATATTGTAAATGCACAAACAGTAATTTCTCCGCATTGCAAGGTGCAATTCTGAAATTTTTTGCTTTTTCCTGCTCCTCTTAGCATGATAAAGAAGATTCAAAGAGAGTGAGATGCCAGCTCCTTTCATTCAGTCAGTAGCTTCAATCATTTCTGGACGTTTTTCAATGGCAAAAATCAATGAATATTGTAAATGCACAAACAGTAATTTCTCCGCATTGCAAGGTGCAATTCTGAAATTTTTTGCTTTTTCCTGCTCCTCTTAGCATGATAAAGAAGATTCAAAGAGAGTGAGATGCCAGCTCCTTTCATTCAGTCAGTAGCTTCAATCATTTCTGGACGTTTTTCAATGGCAAAAATCAATGAATATTGTAAATGCACAAACAGTAATTTCTCCGCATTGCAAGGTGCAATTCTGAAATTTTTTGCTTTTTCCTGCTCCTCTTAGCATGATAAAGAAGATTCAAAGAGAGTGAGATGCCAGCTCCTTTCATTCAGTCAGTAGCTTCAAACATTTCTGGTATATGAATAACATGATGTTTTTCAATGGCAAAAATCAATGAATATTGTAAATGCACAAACAGTAATTTCTCCGCATTGCAAGGTGCAATTCTGAAATTTTTTGCTTTTTCCTGCTCCTCTTAGCATGATAAAGAAGATTCAAAGAGAGTGAGATGCCAGCTCCTTTCATTCAGTCAGTAGCTTCAATCATTTCTGGACGTTTTTCAATGGCAAAAATCAATGAATATTTTAAATGCACAAAGAGTAATTTCTCCGCATTGCAAGGTGCAATTCTGAAATTTTTTGCTTTTTCCTGCTCCTCTTAGCATGATAAAGAAGATTCAAAGAGTGAGATGCCAGCTCCTTTCATTGTCAGTAGCTTCAAACATTTCTGGTATATGAATAACATGATGTTTTTCAATGGCAAAAATCAATGAATATTGTAAATGCACAAACAGTAATTTCTCCGCATTGCAAGGTGCAATTCTGAAATTTTTTGCTTTTTCCTGCTCCTCTTAGCATGATAAAGAAGATTCAAAGAGAGTGAGATGCCAGCTCCTTTCATTCAGTCAGTAGCTTCAATCATTTCTGGACGTTTTTCAATGGCAAAAATCATTGAATATTGTAAATGCACAAACAGTAATTTCTCCGCATTGCAAGGTGCAATTCTGAAATTTTTTGCTTTTTCCTGCTCCTCTTAGCATGATAAAGAAGATTCAAAGAGAGTGAGATGCCAGCTCCTTTCATTCAGTCAGTAGCTTCAATCATTTCTGGATGTTTTTCAATGGCAAAAATCAATGAATATTGTAAATGCACAAACAGTAATTTCTCCGCATTGCAAGGTGCAATTCTGAAATTTTTTGCTTTTTTATGCTCCTCTTAGCATGATAAAGAAGATTCAAAGAGAGTGAGATGCCAGCTCCTTTCATTCAGTCAGTAGCTTCAAACATTTCTGGTATATGAATAACATGATGTTTTTCAATGGCAAAAATCAATGAATATTGTAAATGCACAAACAGTAATTTCTCCGCATTGCAAGGTGCAATTCTGAAATTTTTTGCTTTTTCCTGCTCCTCTTAGCATGATAAAGAAGATTCAAAGAGAGTGAGATGCCAGCTCCTTTCATTCAGTCAGTAGCTTCAATCATTTCTGGACGTTTTTCAATGGCAAAAATCAATGAATATTGTAAATGCACAAACAGTAATTTCTCCGCATTGCAAGGTGCAATTCTGAAATTTTTTGCTTTTTCCTGCTCCTCTTAGCATGATAAACAAGATTCAAAGAGAGTGAGATGCCAGCTCCTTTCATTCAGTCAGTAGCTTCAATCATTTCTGGATGTTTTTCAATGGCAAAAATCAATGAATATTGTAAATGCACAAACAGTAATTTCTCCGCATTGCAAGGTGCAATTCTGAAATTTTTTGCTTTTTCCTGCTCCTCTTAGCATGATAAAGAAGATTCAAAGAGAGTGAGATGCCAGCTCCTTTCATTCAGTCAGTAGCTTCAATCATTTCTGGACGTTTTTCAATGGCAAAAATCAATGAATATTGTAAATGCACAAACAGTAATTTCTCCGCATTGCAAGGTGCAATTCTGAAATTTTTTGCTTTTTCCTGCTCCTCTTAGCATGATAAAGAAGATTCAAAGAGAGTGAGATGCCAGCTCCTTTCATTCAGTCAGTAGCTTCAATCATTTCTGGACATTTTTCAATGGCAAAAATCAATGAATATTGTAAATGCACAAACAGTAATTTCTCCGCATTGCAAGGTGCAATTCTGAAATTTTTTGCTTTTTCCTGCTCCTCTTAGCATGATAAAGAAGATTCAAAGAGAGTGAGATGCCAGCTCCTTTCATTCAGTCAGTAGCTTCAAACATTTCTGGTATATGAATAACATGATGTTTTTCAATGGCAAAAATCAATGAATATTGTAAATGCACAGACAGTAATTTCTCCGCATTGCAAGGTGCAATTCTGAAATTTTTTGCTTTTTCCTGCTCCTCTAAGCATGGTAAAGAAGATTCAAAGAGAGTGAGATGCCAGCTCCTTTCATTCAGTCAGTAGCTTCAATCATTTCTGGACGTTTTTCAATGGCAAAAATCAATGAATATTGTAAATGCACAAACAGTAATTTCTCGGCATTGCAAGGTGCAATTCTGAAATTTTTTGCTTTTTCCTGCTCCTCTTAGCATGATAAACAAGATTCAAAGTGAATGAGATGCCAGCTCCTTTCATTCAGTCAGTAGCTTCAATCATTTCTGGACGTTTTTCAATGGCAAAAATCAATGAATATTGTAAATGCACAAACAGTAATTTCTCCGCATTGCAAGGTGCAATTCTGAAATTTTTTGCTTTTTCCTGCTCCTCTTAGCATGATAAAGAAGATTCAAAGAGAGTGAGATGCCAGCTCCTTTCATTCAGTCAGTAGCTTCAAACATTTCTGGTATATGAATAACATGATGTTTTTCAATGGCAAAAATCAATGAATATTGTAAATGCACAAACAGTAATTTCTCCGCATTGCAAGGTGCAATTCTGAAATTTTTTGCTTTTTCCTGCTCCTCTTAGCATGATAAACAAGATTCAAAGAGAGTGAGATGCCAGCTCCTTTCATTCAGTCAGTAGCTTCAATCATTTCTGGACGTTTTTCAATGGCAAAAATCAATGAATATTGTAAATGCACAAACAGTAATTTCTCCGCATTGCACGGTGCAATTCTGAATTTTTTTGCTTTTTCCTGCTCCTCTTAGCATGATAAAGAAGATTCAAAGAGAGTGAGATGCCAGCTCCTTTCATTCAGTCAGTAGCTTCAAACATTTCTGGTATATGAATAACATGATGTTTTTCAATGGCAAAAATCAATGAATATTGTAAATGCACAAACAGTAATTTCTCCGCATTGCAAGGTGCAATTTTGAAATTTTTTGCTTTTTCCTGCTCCTCTTAGCATGATAAAGAAGATTCAAAGAGAGTGAGATGCCAGCTCCTTTCATTCAGTCAGTAGCTTCAATCATTTCTGGACGTTTTTCAATGGCAAAAATCAATGAATATTGTAAATGCACAAACAGTAATTTCTCCCCATTGCAAGGTGCAATTCTGAAATTTTTTGCTTTTTCCTGCTCCTCTTAGCATGATAAACAAGATTCAAAGAGAGTGAGATGCCAGCTCCTTTCATTCAGTCAGTAGCTTCAATCATTTCTGGATGTTTTTCAATGGCAAAAATCAATGAATATTGTAAATGCACAAACAGTAATTTCTCCGCATTGCAAGGTGCAATTCTGAAATTTTTTGCTTTTTTCTGCTCCTCTTAGCATAATAAAGAAGATTCAAAGAGAGTGAGATGCCAGCTCCTTTCATTCAGTCAGTAGCTTCAAACATTTCTGGTATATGAATAACATGATGTTTTTCAATGGCAAAAATCAATGAATATTGTAAATGCACAAACAGTAATTTCTCCGCATTGCAAGGTGCAATTCTGAAATTTTTTGCTTTTTCCTGCTCCTCTTAGCATGATAAAGAAGATTCAAAGAGAGTGAGATGCCAGCTCCTTTCATTCAGTCAGTAGCTTCAATCATTTCTGGACGTTTTTCAATGGCAAAAATCAATGAATATTGTAAATGCACAAACAGTAATTTCTCCGCATTGCAAGGTGCAATTCTGAAATTTTTTGCTTTTTCCTGCTTCTCTTAGCATGATAAACAAGATTCAAAGAGAGTGAGATGCCAGCTCCTTTCATTCAGTCAGTAGCTTCAATCATTTCTGGATGTTTTTCAATGGCAAAAATCAATGAATATTGTAAATGCACAAACAGTAATTTCTCCGCATTGCAAGGTGCAATTCTGAAATTTTTTGCTTTTTCCTGCTCCTCTTAGCATGATAAAAAAGATTCAAAGAGAGTGAGATGCCAGCTCCTTTCATTCAGTCAGTAGCTTCAATCATTTCTGGACGTTTTTCAATGGCAAAAATCAATGAATATTGTAAATGCACAAACAGTAATTTCTCCGCATTGCAAGGTGAAATTCTGAAATTTTTTGCTTTTTCCTGCTCCTCTTAGCATGATAAAGAAGATTCAAAGAGTGAGATGCCAGCTCCTTTCATTGTCAGTAGCTTCAAACATTTCTGGTATATGAATAACATGATGTTTTTCAATGGCAAAAATCAATGAATATTGTAAATGCACAAACAGTAATTTCTCCGCATTGCAAGGTGCAATTCTGAAATTTTTTGCTTTTTTATGCTCCACTTAGCAAGATAAACAAGATTCAAAGAGAGTGAGATGCCAGCTCCTTTCATTCAGTCAGTAGCTTCAAACATTTCTGGTATATGAATAACATGATGTTTTTCAATGGCAAAAATCAATGAATATTGTAAATGCACAAACAGTAATTTCTCCGCATTGCAAGATGCAATTCTGAAATTTTTTGCTTTTTCCTGCTCCTCTTAGCATGATAAAGAAGATTCAAAGAGAGTGAGATGCCAGCTCCTTTCATTCAGTCAGTAGCTTCAATCATTTCTGGACGTTTTTCAATGGCAAAAATCAATGAATATTGTAAATGCACAAACAGTAATTTCTCCGCATTGCAAGGTGCAATTCTGAAATTTTTTGCTTTTTCCTGCTCCTCTTAGCATGATAAACAAGATTCAAAGAGAGTGAGATGCCAGCTCCTTTCATTCAGTCAGTAGCTTCAATCATTTCTGGATGTTTTTCAATGGCAAAAATCAATGAATATTGTAAATGCACAAACAGTAATTTCTCCGCATTGCAAGGTGCAATTCTGAAATTTTTTGCTTTTTCCTGCTCCTCTTAGCATGATAAAGAAGATTCAAAGAGAGTGAGATGCCAGCTCCTTTCATTCAGTCAGTAGCTTCAATCATTTCTGGACGTTTTTCAATGGCAAAAATCAATGAATATTGTAAATGCACAAACAGTAATTTCTCCGCATTGCAAGGTGCAATTCTGAAATTTTTTGCTTTTTCCTGCTCCTCTTAGCATGATAAAGAAGATTCAAAGAGAGTGAGATGCCAGCTCCTTTCATTCAGTCAGTAGCTTCAATCATTTCTGGACGTTTTTCAATGGCAAAAATCAATGAATATTGTAAATGCACAAACAGTAATTTCTCCGCATTGCAAGGTGCAAATCTGAAATTTTTTGCTTTTTCCTGCTCCTCTTAGCATGATAAAGAAGATTCAAAGAGAGTGAGATGCCAGCTCCTTTCATTCAGTCAGTAGCTTCAAACATTTCTGGTATATGAATAACATGATGTTTTTCAATGGCAAAAATCAATGAATATTGTAAATGCACAGACAGTAATTTCTCCGCATTGCAAGGTGCAATTCTGAAATTTTTTGCTTTTTCCTGCTCCTCTAAGCATGGTAAAGAAGATTCAAAGAGAGTGAGATGCCAGCTCCTTTCATTCAGTCAGTAGCTTCAATCATTTCTGGACATTTTTCAATGGCAAAAATCAATGAATATTGTAAATGCACAAACAGTAATTTCTCGGCATTGCAAGGTGCAATTCTGAAATTTTTTGCTTTTTCCTGCTCCTCTTAGCATGATAAACAAGATTCAAAGTGAATGAGATGCCAGCTCCTTTCATTCAGTCAGTAGCTTCAATCATTTCTGGACGTTTTTCAATGGCAAAAATCAATGAATATTGTAAATGCACAAACAGTAATTTCTCCGCATTGCACGGTGCAATTCTGAATTTTTTTGCTTTTTCCTGCTCCTCTTAGCATGATAAAGAAGATTCAAAGAGAGTGAGATGCCAGCTCCTTTCATTCAGTCAGTAGCTTCAAACATTTCTGGTATATGAATAACATGATGTTTTTCAATGGCAAAAATCAATGAATATTGTAAATGCACAAACAGTAATTTCTCCGCATTGCAAGGTGCAATTTTGAAATTTTTTGCTTTTTCCTGCTCCTCTTAGCATGATAAAGAAGATTCAAAGAGAGTGAGATGCCAGCTCCTTTCATTCAGTCAGTAGCTTCAATCATTTCTGGACGTTTTTCAATGGCAAAAATCAATGAATATTGTAAATGCACAAACAGTAATTTCTCCCCATTGCAAGGTGCAATTCTGAAATTTTTTGCTTTTTCCTGCTCCTCTTAGCATGATAAACAAGATTCAAAGAGAGTGAGATGCCAGCTCCTTTCATTCAGTCAGTAGCTTCAATCATTTCTGGATGTTTTTCAATGGCAAAAATCAATGAATATTGTAAATGCACAAACAGTAATTTCTCCGCATTGCAAGGTGCAATTCTGAAATTTTTTGCTTTTTTCTTCTCCTCTTAGCATAATAAAGAAGATTCAAAGAGAGTGAGATGCCAGCTCCTTTCATTCAGTCAGTAGCTTCAAACATTTCTGGTATATGAATAACATGATGTTTTTCAATGGCAAAAATCAATGAATATTGTAAATGCACAAACAGTAATTTCTCCGCATTGCAAGGTGCAATTCTGAAATTTTTTGCTTTTTCCTGCTCCTCTTAGCATGATAAAGAAGATTCAAAGAGAGTGAGATGCCAGCTCCTTTCATTCAGTCAGTAGCTTCAATCATTTCTGGACATTTTTCAATGGCAAAAATCAATGAATATTGTAAATGCACAAACAGTAATTTCTCCGCATTGCAAGGTGCAATTCTGAAATTTTTTGCTTTTTCCTGCTTCTCTTAGCATGATAAACAAGATTCAAAGAGAGTGAGATACCAGCTCCTTTCATTCAGTCAGTAGCTTCAATCATTTCTGGATGTTTTTCAATGGCAAAAATCAATGAATATTGTAAATGCACAAACAGTAATTTCTCCGCATTGCAAGGTGCAATTCTGAAATTTTTTGCTTTTTCCTGCTCCTCTTAGCATGATAAAAAAGATTCAAAGAGAGTGAGATGCCAGCTCCTTTCATTCAGTCAGTAGCTTCAATCATTTCTGGACGTTTTTCAATGGCAAAAATCAATGAATATTGTAAATGCACAAACAGTAATTTCTCCGCATTGCAAGGTGAAATTCTGAAATTTTTTGCTTTTTCCTGCTCCTCTTAGCATGATAAAGAAGATTCAAAGAGAGTGAGATGCCAGCTCCTTTCATTCAGTCAGTAGCTTCAATCATTTCTGGACGTTTTTCAATGGCAAAAATCAATGAATATTGTAAATGCACAAACAGTAATTTCTCCGCATTGCAAGGTGCAATTCTGAAATTTTTTGCTTTTTCCTGCTTCTCTTAGCATGATAAACAAGATTCAAAGAGAGTGAGATGCCAGCTCCTTTCATTCAGTCAGTAGCTTCAATCATTTCTGGATGTTTTTCAATGGCAAAAATCAATGAATATTGTAAATGCACAAACAGTAATTTCTCCGCATTGCAAGGTGCAATTCTGAAATTTTTTGCTTTTTCCTGCTCCTCTTAGCATGATAAAAAAGATTCAAAGAGAGTGAGATGCCAGCTCCTTTCATTCAGTCAGTAGCTTCAATCATTTCTGGACGTTTTTCAATGGCAAAAATCAATGAATATTGTAAATGCACAAACAGTAATTTCTCCGCATTGCAAGGTGAAATTCTGAAATTTTTTGCTTTTTCCTGCTCCTCTTAGCATGATAAAGAAGATTCAAAGAGTGAGATGCCAGCTCCTTTCATTGTCAGTAGCTTCAAACATTTCTGGTATATGAATAACATGATGTTTTTCAATGGCAAAAATCAATGAATATTGTAAATGCACAAACAGTAATTTCTCCGCATTGCAAGGTGCAATTCTGAAATTTTTTGCTTTTTTATGCTCCACTTAGCAAGATAAACAAGATTCAAAGAGAGTGAGATGCCAGCTCCTTTCATTCAGTCAGTAGCTTCAAACATTTCTGGTATATGAATAACATGATGTTTTTCAATGGCAAAAATCAATGAATATTGTAAATGCACAAACAGTAATTTCTCCGCATTGCAAGATGCAATTCTGAAATTTTTTGCTTTTTCCTGCTCCTCTTAGCATGATAAAGAAGATTCAAAGAGAGTGAGATGCCAGCTCCTTTCATTCAGTCAGTAGCTTCAATCATTTCTGGACGTTTTTCAATGGCAAAAATCAATGAATATTGTAAATGCACAAACAGTAATTTCTCCGCATTGCAAGGTGCAATTCTGAAATTTTTTGCTTTTTCCTGCTCCTCTTAGCATGATAAACAAGATTCAAAGAGAGTGAGATGCCAGCTCCTTTCATTCAGTCAGTAGCTTCAATCATTTCTGGATGTTTTTCAATGGCAAAAATCAATGAATATTGTAAATGCACAAACAGTAATTTCTCCGCATTGCAAGGTGCAATTCTGAAATTTTTTGCTTTTTCCTGCTCCTCTTAGCATGATAAAGAAGATTCAAAGAGAGTGAGATGCCAGCTCCTTTCATTCAGTCAGTAGCTTCAATCATTTCTGGACGTTTTTCAATGGCAAAAATCAATGAATATTGTAAATGCACAAACAGTAATTTCTCCGCATTGCAAGGTGCAATTCTGAAATTTTTTGCTTTTTCCTGCTCCTCTTAGCATGATAAAGAAGATTCAAAGAGAGTGAGATGCCAGCTCCTTTCATTCAGTCAGTAGCTTCAATCATTTCTGGACGTTTTTCAATGGCAAAAATCAATGAATATTGTAAATGCACAAACAGTAATTTCTCCGCATTGCAAGGTGCAAATCTGAAATTTTTTGCTTTTTCTTGCTCCTCTTAGCATGATAAAGAAGATTCAAAGAGAGTGAGATGCCAGCTCCTTTCATTCAGTCAGTAGCTTCAAACATTTCTGGTATATGAATAACATGATGTTTTTCAATGGCAAAAATCAATGAATATTGTAAATGCACAGACAGTAATTTCTCCGCATTGCAAGGTGCAATTCTGAAATTTTTTGCTTTTTCCTGCTCCTCTAAGCATGGTAAAGAAGATTCAAAGAGAGTGAGATGCCAGCTCCTTTCATTCAGTCAGTAGCTTCAATCATTTCTGGACATTTTTCAATGGCAAAAATCAATGAATATTGTAAATGCACAAACAGTAATTTCTCGGCATTGCAAGGTGCAATTCTGAAATTTTTTGCTTTTTCCTGCTCCTCTTAGCATGATAAACAAGATTCAAAGTGAATGAGATGCCAGCTCCTTTCATTCAGTCAGTAGCTTCAATCATTTCTGGACGTTTTTCAATGGCAAAAATCAATGAATATTGTAAATGCACAAACAGTAATTTCTCCGCATTGCACGGTGCAATTCTGAATTTTTTTGCTTTTTCCTGCTCCTCTTAGCATGATAAAGAAGATTCAAAGAGAGTGAGATGCCAGCTCCTTTCATTCAGTCAGTAGCTTCAAACATTTCTGGTATATGAATAACATGATGTTTTTCAATGGCAAAAATCAATGAATATTGTAAATGCACAAACAGTAATTTCTCCGCATTGCAAGGTGCAATTTTGAAATTTTTTGCTTTTTCCTGCTCCTCTTAGCATGATAAAGAAGATTCAAAGAGAGTGAGATGCCAGCTCCTTTCATTCAGTCAGTAGCTTCAATCATTTCTGGACGTTTTTCAATGGCAAAAATCAATGAATATTGTAAATGCACAAACAGTAATTTCTCCCCATTGCAAGGTGCAATTCTGAAATTTTTTGCTTTTTCCTGCTCCTCTTAGCATGATAAACAAGATTCAAAGAGAGTGAGATGCCAGCTCCTTTCATTCAGTCAGTAGCTTCAATCATTTCTGGATGTTTTTCAATGGCAAAAATCAATGAATATTGTAAATGCACAAACAGTAATTTCTCCGCATTGCAAGGTGCAATTCTGAAATTTTTTGCTTTTTTCTTCTCCTCTTAGCATAATAAAGAAGATTCAAAGAGAGTGAGATGCCAGCTCCTTTCATTCAGTCAGTAGCTTCAAACATTTCTGGTATATGAATAACATGATGTTTTTCAATGGCAAAAATCAATGAATATTGTAAATGCACAAACAGTAATTTCTCCGCATTGCAAGGTGCAATTCTGAAATTTTTTGCTTTTTCCTGCTCCTCTTAGCATGATAAAGAAGATTCAAAGAGAGTGAGATGCCAGCTCCTTTCATTCAGTCAGTAGCTTCAATCATTTCTGGACATTTTTCAATGGCAAAAATCAATGAATATTGTAAATGCACAAACAGTAATTTCTCCGCATTGCAAGGTGCAATTCTGAAATTTTTTGCTTTTTCCTGCTTCTCTTAGCATGATAAACAAGATTCAAAGAGAGTGAGATACCAGCTCCTTTCATTCAGTCAGTAGCTTCAATCATTTCTGGATGTTTTTCAATGGCAAAAATCAATGAATATTGTAAATGCACAAACAGTAATTTCTCCGCATTGCAAGGTGCAATTCTGAAATTTTTTGCTTTTTCCTGCTCCTCTTAGCATGATAAAAAAGATTCAAAGAGAGTGAGATGCCAGCTCCTTTCATTCAGTCAGTAGCTTCAATCATTTCTGGACGTTTTTCAATGGCAAAAATCAATGAATATTGTAAATGCACAAACAGTAATTTCTCCGCATTGCAAGGTGAAATTCTGAAATTTTTTGCTTTTTCCTGCTCCTCTTAGCATGATAAAGAAGATTCAAAGAGTGAGATGCCAGCTCCTTTCATTGTCAGTAGCTTCAAACATTTCTGGTATATGAATAACATGATGTTTTTCAATGGCAAAAATCAATGAATATTGTAAATGCACAAACAGTAATTTCTCCGCATTGCAAGGTGCAATTCTGAAATTTTTTGCTTTTTTATGCTCCACTTAGCAAGATAAACAAGATTCAAAGAGAGTGAGATGCCAGCTCCTTTCATTCAGTCAGTAGCTTCAATCATTTCTGGACGTTTTTCAATGGCAAAAATCAATGAATATTGTAAATGCACAAACAGTAATTTCTCCGCATTGCAAGGTGCAATTCTGAAATTTTTTGCTTTTTCCTGCTCCTCTTAGCATGATAAACAAGATTCAAAGAGAGTGAGATGCCAGCTCCTTTCATTCAGTCAGTAGCTTCAATCATTTCTGGACGTTTTTCAATGGCAAAAATCAATGAATATTGTAAATGCACAAACAGTAATTTCTCCGCATTGCAAGGTGCAATTCTGAAATGTTTTGCTTTTTCCTGCTCCTCTTAGCATGATAAACAAGATTCAAAGAGAGTGAGATGCCAGCTCTTTTCATTCAGTCAGTAGCTTCAATCATTTCTGGACGTTTTTCAATGACAAAAATCAATGAATATTGTAAATGCACAAACAGTAATTTCTCCCCATTGCAAGGTGCAATTCTGAAATTTTTTGCTTTTTCCTGCTCCTCTTAGCATGATAAAGAAGATTCAAAGAGAGTGAGATGCCAGCTCCTTTCATTCAGTCAGTAGCTTCAATCATTTCTGGACGTTTTTCAATGGCAAAAATCATTGAATATTGTAAATGCACAAACAGTAATTTCTCCGCATTGCAAGGTGCAATTCTGAAATTTTTTGCTTTTTCCTGCTCCTCTTAGCATGATAAAGAAGATTCAAAGAGAGTGAGATGCCAGCTCCTTTCATTCAGTCAGTAGCTTCAATCATTTCTGGTATATGAATAACATGATGTTTTTCAATGGCAAAAATCAATGAATATTGTAAATGCACAAACAGTAATTTCTCCGCATTGCAAGGTGCAATTCTGAAATTTTTTGCTTTTTCCTGCTCCTCTTAGCATGATAAAGAAGATTCAAAGAGAGTGAGATGCCAGCTCCTTTCATTCAGTCAGTAGCTTCAATCATTTCTGGACGTTTTTCAATGGCAAAAATCAATGAATATTGTAAATGCACAAACAGTAATTTCTCCGCATTGCAAGGTGCAATTCTGAAATTTCTTGCTTTTTCCTGCTCCTCTTAGCATGATAAACAAGATTCAAAGAGAGTGATATGCCAGCTCCTTTCATTCAGTCAGTAGCTTTAATCATTTCTGGACGTTTTTCAATGGCAAAAATCAATGAATATTGTAAATGCACAAACAGTAATTTCTCCGCATTGCAAGGTGCAATTCTGAAATTTTTTGCTTTTTCCTGCTCCTCTTAGCATGATAAAGAAGATTCAAAGAGAGTGAGATGCCAGCTCCTTTCATTCAGTCAGTAGCTTCAATCATTTCTGGACGTTTTTCAATGGCAAAAATCATTGAATATTGTAAATGCACAAACAGTAATTTCTCCGCATTGCAAGGTGCAATTCTGAAATTTTTTGCTTTTTCCTGCTCCTCTTAGCATGATAAAGAAGATTCAAAGAGAGTGAGATGCCAGCTCCTTTCATTCAGTCAGTAGCTTCAATCATTTCTGGTATATGAATAACATGATGTTTTTCAATGGCAAAAATCAATGAATATTGTAAATGCACAAACAGTAATTTCTCCGCATTGCAAGGTGCAATTCTGAAATTTTTTGCTTTTTCCTGCTCCTCTTAGCATGATAAAGAAGATTCAAAGAGAGTGAGATGCCAGCTCCTTTCATTCAGTCAGTAGCTTCAATCATTTCTGGACGTTTTTCAATGGCAAAAATCATTGAATATTGTAAATGCACAAACAGTAATTTCTCCGCATTGCAAGGTGCAATTCTGAAATTTTTTGCTTTTTCCTGCTCCTCTAAGCATGATAAAGAAGATTCAAAGAGAGTGAGATGCCAGCTCCTTTCATTCAGTCAGTAGCTTCAATCATTTCTGGACGTTTTTCAATGGCAAAAATCAATGAATATTGTAAATGCACAAACAGTAATTTCTCCGCATTGCAAGGTGCAATTCTGAAATTTTTTGCTTTTTCCTCCTCCTCTTAGCATGATAAAGAAGATTCAAAGAGAGTGAGATGCCAGCTCCTTTCATTCAGTCAGTAGCTTCAAACATTTCTGGTATATGAATAACATGATGTTTTTCAATGGCAAAAATCAATGAATATTGTAAATGCACAAACAGTAATTTCTCCGCATTGCAAGGTGCAATTCTGAAATTTTTTGCTTTTTCCTGCTCCTCTTAGCATGATAAAGAAGATTCAAAGAGAGTGAGATGCCAGCTCCTTTCATTCAGTCAGTAGCTACAATCATTTCTGGACGTTTTTCAATGGCAAAAATCAATGAATATTGTAAATGCACAAACAGTAATTTCTCCGCATTGCAAGGTGCAATTCTGAAATTTTTTGCTTTTTCCTGCTCCTCTTAGCATGATAAAGAAGATTCAAAGAGAGTGAGATGCCAGCTCCTTTCATTCAGTCAGTAGCTTCAATCATTTCTGGACGTTTTTCAATGGCAAAAATCAATGAATATTGTAAATGCACAAACAGTAATTTCTCCGCATTGCAAGGTGCAAATCTGAAATTTTTTGCTTTTTCCTGCTCCTCTTAGCATGATAAAGAAGATTCAAAGAGAGTGAGATGCCAGCTCCTTTCATTCAGTCAGTAGCTTCAAACATTTCTGGTATATGAATAACATGATGTTTTTCAATGGCAAAAATCAATGAATATTGTAAATGCACAGACAGTAATTTCTCCGCATTGCAAGGTGCAATTCTGAAATTTTTTGCTTTTTCCTGCTCCTCTAAGCATGGTAAAGAAGATTCAAAGAGAGTGAGATGCCAGCTCCTTTCATTCAGTCAGTAGCTTCAATCATTTCTGGACGTTTTTCAATGGCAAAAATCAATGAATATTGTAAATGCACAAACAGTAATTTCTCGGCATTGCAAGGTGCAATTCTGAAATTTTTTGCTTTTTCCTGCTCCTCTTAGCATGATAAACAAGATTCAAAGTGAATGAGATGCCAGCTCCTTTCATTCAGTCAGTAGCTTCAATCATTTCTGGACGTTTTTCAATGGCAAAAATCAATGAATATTGTAAATGCACAAACAGTAATTTCTCCGCATTGCAAGGTGCAATTCTGAAATTTTTTGCTTTTTCCTGCTCCTCTTAGCATGATAAAGAAGATTCAAAGAGAGTGAGATGCCAGCTCCTTTCATTCAGTCAGTAGCTTCAAACATTTCTGGTATATGAATAACATGATGTTTTTCAATGGCAAAAATCAATGAATATTGTAAATGCACAAACAGTAATTTCTCCGCATTGCAAGGTGCAATTCTGAAATTTTTTGCTTTTTCCTGCTCCTCTTAGCATGATAAACAAGATTCAAAGAGAGTGAGATGCCAGCTCCTTTCATTCAGTCAGTAGCTTCAATCATTTCTGGACGTTTTTCAATGGCAAAAATCAATGAATATTGTAAATGCACAAACAGTAATTTCTCCGCATTGCACGGTGCAATTCTGAATTTTTTTGCTTTTTCCTGCTCCTCTTAGCATGATAAAGAAGATTCAAAGAGAGTGAGATGCCAGCTCCTTTCATTCAGTCAGTAGCTTCAAACATTTCTGGTATATGAATAACATGATGTTTTTCAATGGCAAAAATCAATGAATATTGTAAATGCACAAACAGTAATTTCTCCGCATTGCAAGGTGCAATTTTGAAATTTTTTGCTTTTTCCTGCTCCTCTTAGCATGATAAAGAAGATTCAAAGAGAGTGAGATGCCAGCTCCTTTCATTCAGTCAGTAGCTTCAATCATTTCTGGACGTTTTTCAATGGCAAAAATCAATGAATATTGTAAATGCACAAACAGTAATTTCTCCCCATTGCAAGGTGCAATTCTGAAATTTTTTGCTTTTTCCTGCTCCTCTTAGCATGATAAACAAGATTCAAAGAGAGTGAGATGCCAGCTCCTTTCATTCAGTCAGTAGCTTCAATCATTTCTGGATGTTTTTCAATGGCAAAAATCAATGAATATTGTAAATGCACAAACAGTAATTTCTCCGCATTGCAAGGTGCAATTCTGAAATTTTTTGCTTTTTTCTGCTCCTCTTAGCATAATAAAGAAGATTCAAAGAGAGTGAGATGCCAGCTCCTTTCATTCAGTCAGTAGCTTCAAACATTTCTGGTATATGAATAACATGATGTTTTTCAATGGCAAAAATCAATGAATATTGTAAATGCACAAACAGTAATTTCTCCGCATTGCAAGGTGCAATTCTGAAATTTTTTGCTTTTTCCTGCTCCTCTTAGCATGATAAAGAAGATTCAAAGAGAGTGAGATGCCAGCTCCTTTCATTCAGTCAGTAGCTTCAATCATTTCTGGACATTTTTCAATGGCAAAAATCAATGAATATTGTAAATGCACAAACAGTAATTTCTCCGCATTGCAAGGTGCAATTCTGAAATTTTTTGCTTTTTCCTGCTTCTCTTAGCATGATAAACAAGATTCAAAGAGAGTGAGATGCCAGCTCCTTTCATTCAGTCAGTAGCTTCAATCATTTCTGGATGTTTTTCAATGGCAAAAATCAATGAATATTGTAAATGCACAAACAGTAATTTCTCCGCATTGCAAGGTGCAATTCTGAAATTTTTTGCTTTTTCCTGCTCCTCTTAGCATGATAAAAAAGATTCAAAGAGAGTGAGATGCCAGCTCCTTTCATTCAGTCAGTAGCTTCAATCATTTCTGGATGTTTTTCAATGGCAAAAATCAATGAATATTGTAAATGCACAAACAGTAATTTCTCCGCATTGCAAGGTGAAATTCTGAAATTTTTTGCTTTTTCCTGCTCCTCTTAGCATGATAAAGAAGATTCAAAGAGTGAGATGCCAGCTCCTTTCATTGTCAGTAGCTTCAAACATTTCTGGTATATGAATAACATGATGTTTTTCAATGGCAAAAATCAATGAATATTGTAAATGCACAAACAGTAATTTCTCCGCATTGCAAGGTGCAATTCTGAAATTTTTTGCTTTTTTATGCTCCACTTAGCAAGATAAACAAGATTCAAAGAGAGTGAGATGCCAGCTCCTTTCATTCAGTCAGTAGCTTCAATCATTTCTGGACGTTTTTCAATGGCAAAAATCAATGAATATTGTAAATGCACAAACAGTAATTTCTCCGCATTGCAAGGTGCAATTCTGAAATTTTTTGCTTTTTCCTGCTCCTCTTAGCATGATAAAGAAGATTCAAAGAGAGTGAGATGCCAGCTCCTTTCATTCAGTCAGTAGCTTCAATCATTTCTGGACGTTTTTCAATGGCAAAAATCAATGAATATTGTAAATGCACAAACAGTAATTTCTCCGCATTGCAAGGTGCAATTCTGAAATTTTTTGCTTTTTCCTGCTCCTCTTAGCATGATAAACAAGATTCAAAGAGAGTGAGATGCCAGCTCTTTTCATTCAGTCAGTAGCTTCAATCATTTCTGGACGTTTTTCAATGACAAAAATCAATGAATATTGTAAATGCACAAACAGTAATTTCTCCGCATTGCAAGGTGCAATTCTGAAATTTTTTGCTTTTTCCTGCTCCTCTTAGCATGATAAAGAAGATTCAAAGAGAGTGAGATGCCAGCTCCTTTCATTCAGTCAGTAGCTTCAATCATTTCTGGACGTTTTTCAATGGCAAAAATCATTGAATATTGTAAATGCACAAACAGTAATTTCTCCGCATTGCAAGGTGCAATTCTGAAATTTTTTGCTTTTTCCAGCTCCTCTTAGCATGATAAAGAAGATTCAAAGAGAGTGAGATGCCAGCTCCTTTCATTCAGTCAGTAGCTTCAATCATTTCTGGTATATGAATAACATGATGTTTTTCAATGGCAAAAATCAATGAATATTGTAAATGCACAAACAGTAATTTCTCCGCATTGCAAGGTGCAATTCTGAAATTTTTTGCTTTTTCCTGCTCCTCTTAGCATGATAAAGAAGATTCAAAGAGAGTGAGATGCCAGCTCCTTTCATTCAGTCAGTAGCTTCAATCATTTCTGGACGTTTTTCAATGGCAAAAATCAATGAATATTGTAAATGCACAAACAGTAATTTCTCCGCATTGCAAGGTGCAATTCTGAAATTTTTTGCTTTTTCCTGCTCCTCTTAGCATGATAAACAAGATTCAAAGAGAGTGAGATGCCAGCTCCTTTCATTCAGTCAGTAGCTTTAATCATTTCTGGACGTTTTTCAATGGCAAAAATCAATGAATATTGTAAATGCACAAACAGTAATTTCTCCTCATTGCAAGGTGCAATTCTGAAATTTTTTGCTTTTTCCTGCTCCTCTTAGCATGATAAAGAAGATTCAAAGAGAGTGAGATGCCAGCTCCTTTCATTCAGTCAGTAGCTTCAATCATTTCTGGACGTTTTTCAATGGCAAAAATCATTGAATATTGTAAATGCACAAACAGTAATTTCTCCGCATTGCAAGGTGCAATTCTGAAATTTTTTGCTTTTTCCTGCTCCTCTTAGCATGATAAAGAAGATTCAAAGAGAGTGAGATGCCAGCTCCTTTCATTCAGTCAGTAGCTTCAATCATTTCTGGTATATGAATAACATGATGTTTTTCAATGGCAAAAATCAATGAATATTGTAAATGCACAAACAGTAATTTCTCCGCATTGCAAGGTGCAATTCTGAAATTTTTTGCTTTTTCCTGCTCCTCTTAGCATGATAAAGAAGATTCAAAGAGAGTGAGATGCCAGCTCCTTTCATTCAGTCAGTAGCTTCAATCATTTCTGGACGTTTTTCAATGGCAAAAATCATTGAATATTGTAAATGCACAAACAGTAATTTCTCCGCATTGCAAGGTGCAATTCTGAAATTTTTTGCTTTTTCCTGCTCCTCTAAGCATGATAAAGAAGATTCAAAGAGAGTGAGATGCCAGCTCCTTTCATTCAGTCAGTAGCTTCAATCATTTCTGGACGTTTTTCAATGGCAAAAATCAATGAATATTGTAAATGCACAAACAGTAATTTCTCCGCATTGCAAGGTGCAATTCTGAAATTTTTTGCTTTTTCCTCCTCCTCTTAGCATGATAAAGAAGATTCAAAGAGAGTGAGATGCCAGCTCCTTTCATTCAGTCAGTAGCTTCAAACATTTCTGGTATATGAATAACATGATGTTTTTCAATGGCAAAAATCAATGAATATTGTAAATGCACAAACAGTAATTTCTCCGCATTGCAAGGTGCAATTCTGAAATTTTTTGCTTTTTCCTGCTACTCTTAGCATGATAAAGAAGATTCAAAGAGAGTGAGATGCCAGCTCCTTTCATTCAGTCAGTAGCTTCAATCATTTCTGGACGTTTTTCAATGGCAAAAATCAATGAATATTGTAAATGCACAAACAGTAATTTCTCCGCATTGCAAGGTGCAATTCTGAAATTTTTTGCTTTTTCCTGCTCCTCTTAGCATGATAAAGAAGATTCAAAGAGAGTGAGATGCCAGCTCCTTTCATTCAGTCAGTAGCTTCAAACATTTCTGGTATATGAATAACATGATGTTTTTCAATGGCAAAAATCAATGAATATTGTAAATGCACAAACAGTAATTTCTCCGCATTGCAAGGTGCAATTCTGAAATTTTTTGCTTTTTCCTGCTCCTCTTAGCATGATAAAGAAGATTCAAAGAGAGTGAGATGCCAGCTCCTTTCATTCAGTAAGTAGCTTCAATCATTTCTGGACGTTTTTCAATGGCAAAAATCAATGAATATTGTAAATGCACAAACAGTAATTTCTCCGCATTGCAAGGTGCAATTCTGAAATTTTTTGCTTTTTCCTGCTCCTCTTAGCATGATAAACAAGATTCAAAGAGAGAGAGATGCCAGCTCTTTTCATTCAGTCAGTAGCTTCAATCATTTCTGGACGTTTTTCAATGACAAAAATCAATGAATATTGTAAATGCACAAACAGTAATTTCTCCGCATTGCAAGGTGCAATTCTGAAATTTTTTGCTTTTTCCTGCTCCTCTTAGCATGATAAAGAAGATTCAAAGAGAGTGAGATGCCAGCTCCTTTCATTCAGTCAGTAGCTTCAATCATTTCTGGACGTTTTTCAATGGCAAAAATCATTGAATATTGTAAATGCACAAACAGTAATTTCTCCGCATTGCAAGGTGCAATTCTGAAATTTTTTGCTTTTTCCTGCTCCTCTTAGCATGATAAAGAAGATTCAAAGAGAGTGAGATGCCAGCTCCTTTCATTCAGTCAGTAGCTTCAATCATTTCTGGTATATGAATAACATGATGTTTTTCAATGGCAAAAATCAATGAATATTGTAAATGCACAAACAGTAATTTCTCCGCATTGCAAGGTGCAATTCTGAAATTTTTTGCTTTTTCCTGCTCCTCTTAGCATGATAAAGAAGATTCAAAGAGAGTGAGATGCCAGCTCCTTTCATTCAGTCAGTAGCTTCAATCATTTCTGGACGTTTTTCAATGGCAAAAATCAATGAATATTGTAAATGCACAAACAGTAATTTCTCCGCATTGCAAGGTGCAATTCTGAAATTTTTTGCTTTTTCCTGCTCCTCTTAGCATGATAAACAAGATTCAAAGAGAGTGAGATGCCAGCTCCTTTCATTCAGTCAGTAGCTTCAATCATTTCTGGACGTTTTTCAATGGCAAAAATCAATGAATATTGTAAATGCACAAACAGTAATTCCTCCGCATTGCAAGGAGCAATTCTGAAATTTTTTGCTTTTTCCTGCTCCTCGTAGCATGATAAACAAGATTCAAAGAGAGTGAGATGCCAGCTCCTTTCATTCAGTCAGTAGCTTCAATCATTTCTGGACGTTTTTCAATGGCAAAAATCAATGAATATTGTAAATGCACAAACAGTAATTTCTCCGCATTGCAAGGTGCAATTCTGAAATTTTTTGCTTTTTCCTGCTCCTCTTAGCATGATAAAGAAGATTCAAAGAGAGTGAGATGCCAGCTCCTTTCATTCAGTCAGTAGCTTCAATCATTTCTGGACGTTTTTCAATGGCAAAAATCAATGAATATTGTAAATGCACAAACAGTAATTTCTCCGCATTGCAAGGTGCAATTCTGAAATTTTTTGCTTTTTCCTGCTCCTCTTAGCATGATAAAGAAGATTCAAAGAGAGTGAGATGCCAGCTCCTTTCATTCAGTCAGTAGCTTCAATCATTTCTGGACGTTTTTCAATGGCAAAAATCAATGAATATTGTAAATGCACAAAGAGTAATTTCTCCGCATTGCAAGGTGCAATTCTGAAATTTTTTGCTTTTTCCTGCTCCTCTTAGCATGATAAAGAAGATTCAAAGAGAGTGAGATGCCAGCTCCTTTCATTCAGTCAGTAGCTTCAAACATTTCTGGTATATGAATAACATGATGTTTTTCAATGGCAAAAATCAATGAATATTGTAAATGCACAAACAGTAATTTCTCCGCATTGCAAGGTGCAATTCTGAAATTTTTTGCTTTTTCCTGCTCCTCTTAGCATGATAAAGAAGATTCAAAGAGAGTGAGATGCCAGCTCCTTTCATTCAGTCAGTAGCTTCAATCATTTCTGGACGTTTTTCAATGGCAAAAATCATTGAATATTGTAAATGCACAAACAGTAATTTCTCCGCATTGCAAGGTGCAATTCTGAAATTTTTTGCTTTTTCCTGCTCCTCTTAGCATGATAAAGTAGATTCAAAGAGAGTGAGATGCCAGCTCCTTTCATTCAGTCAGTAGCTTCAATCATTTCTGGTATATGAATAACATGATGTTTTTCAATGGCAAAAATCAATGAATATTGTAAATGCACAAACAGTAATTTCTCCGCATTGCAAGGTGCAATTCTGAAATTTTTTGCTTTTTCCTGCTCCTCTTAGCATGATAAAGAAGATTCAAAGAGAGTGAGATGCCAGCTCCTTTCATTCAGTCAGTAGCTTCAATCATTTCTGGACGTTTTTCAATGGCAAAAATCAATGAATATAGTAAATGCACAAAGAGTAATTTCTCCGCATTGCAAGGTGCAATTCTGAAATTTTTTGCTTTTTCCTGCTCCTCTTAGCATGATAAAGAAGATTCAAAGATAGTGAGATACCAGCTCCTTTCATTCAGTCAGTAGCTTCAAACATTTCTGGAATATATGAATAACATGATGTTTTTCAATGGCAAAAATCAATGAATATTGTAAATGCACAAACAGTAATTTCTCCGCATTGCAAGGTGCAATTCTAAAATTTTTTGCTTTTTCCTGCTCCTCTTAGCATGATAAAGAAGATTCAAAGAGAGTGAGATGCCAGCTCCTTTCATTCAGTCAGTAGCTTCAATCATTTCTGGACGTTTTTCAATGGCAAAAATCATTGAATATTGTAAATGCACAAACAGTAATTTCTCCGCATTGCAAGGTGCAATTCTGAAATTTTTTGCTTTTTCCTGCTCCTCTTAGCATGATAAAGAAGATTCAAAGAGAGTGAGATGCCAGCTCCTTTCATTCAGTCAGTAGCTTCAATCATTTCTTGACGTTTTTCAATGGCAAAAATCATTGAATATTGTAAATGCACAAACAGTAATTTCTCCGCATTGCAAGGTGCAATTCTGAAATTTTTTGCTTTTTCCTGCTCCTCTTAGCATGATAAAGAAGATTCAAAGAGAGTGAGATGCCAGCTCCTTTCATTCAGTCAGTAGCTTCAATCATTTCTGGTATATGAATAACATGATGTTTTTCAATGGCAAAAATCAATGAATATTGTAAATGCACAAACAGTAATTTCTCCGCATTGCAAGGTGCAATTCTGAAATTTTTTGCTTTTTCCTGCTCCTCTTAGCATGATAAAGAAGATTCAAAGAGAGTGAGATGCCAGCTCCTTTCATTCAGTCAGTAGCTTCAATCATTTCTGGACGTTTTTCAATGGCAAAAATCAATGAATATTGTAAATGCACAAACAGTAATTTCTCCGCATTGCAAGGTGCAATTCTGAAATTTTTTGCTTTTTCCTGCTCCTCGTAGCATGATAAACAAGATTCAAAGAGAGTGAGATGCCAGCTCCTTTCATTCAGTCAGTAGCTTCAATCATTTCTGGACGTTTTTCAATGGCAAAAATCAATGAATATTGTAAATGCACAAACAGTAATTTCTCCGCATTGCAAGGTGCAATTCTGAAATTTTTTGCTTTTTCCTGCTCCTCTTAACATGATAAAGAAGATTCAAAGAGAGTGAGATGCCAGCTCCTTTCATTCAGTCAGTAGCTTCAATCATTTCTGGACGTTTTTCAATGGCAAAAATCAATGAATATTGTAAATGCACAAACAGTAATTTCTCCGCATTGCAAGGTGCAATTCTGAAATTTTTTGCTTTTTCCTGCTCCTCTTAGCATGATAAAGAAGATTCAAAGAGAGTGAGATGCCAGCTCCTTTCATTCAGTCAGTAGCTTCAATCATTTCTGGACGTTTTTCAATGGCAAAAATCAATGAATATTGTAAATGCACAAACAGTAATTTCTCCGCATTGCAAGGTGCAATTCTGAAATTTTTTGCTTTTTCCTGCTCCTCTTAGCATGATAAAGAAGATTCAAAGAGAGTGAGATGCCAGCTCCTTTCATTCAGTCAGTAGCTTCAATCATTTCTGGACGTTTTTCAATGGCAAAAATCAATGAATATTGTAAATGCACAAACAGTAATTTCTCCGCATTGCAAGGTGCAATTCTGAAATTTTTTGCTTTTTCCTGCTCCTCTTAGCATGATAAAGAAGATTCAAAGAGAGTGAGATGCCAGCTCCTTTCATTCAGTCAGTAGCTTCAATCATTTCTGGACGTTTTTCAATGGCAAAAATCAATGAATATTGTAAATGCACAAACAGTAATTTCTCCGCATTGCAAGGTGCAATTCTGAAATTTTTTGCTTTTTCCTGCTCCTCTTAGCATGATAAAGAAGATTCAAAGAGAGTGAGATGCCAGCTCCTTTCATTCAGTCAGTAGCTTCAATCATTTCTGGACGTTTTTCAATGGCAAAAATCAATGAATATTGTAAATGCACAAAGAGTAATTTCTCCGCATTGCAAGGTGCAATTCTGAAATTTTTTGCTTTTTCCTGCTCCTCTTAGCATGATAAAGAAGATTCAAAGAGAGTGAGATGCCAGCTCCTTTCATTCAGTCAGTAGCTTCAAACATTTCTGGTATATGAATAACATGATGTTTTTCAATGGCAAAAATCAATGAATATTGTAAATGCACAAACAGTAATTTCTCCGCATTGCAAGGTGCAATTCTGAAATTTTTTGCTTTATCCTGCTCCTCTTAGCATGATAAAGTAGATTCAAAGAGAGTGAGATGCCAGCTCCTTTCATTCAGTCAGTAGCTTCAATCATTTCTGGTATATGAATAACATGATGTTTTTCAATGGCAAAAATCAATGAATATTGTAAATGCACAAACAGTAATTTCTCCGCATTGCAAGGTGCAATTCTGAAATTTTTTGCTTTTTCCTGCTCCTCTTAGCATGATAAAGAAGATTCAAAGAGAGTGAGATGCCAGCTCCTTTCATTCAGTCAGTAGCTTCAATCATTTCTGGACGTTTTTCAATGGCAAAAATCAATGAATATAGTAAATGCACAAAGAGTAATTTCTCCGCATTGCAAGGTGCAATTCTGAAATTTTTTGCTTCTTCCTGCTCCTCTTAGCATGATAAAGAAGATTCAAAGATAGTGAGATACCAGCTCCTTTCATTCAGTCAGTAGCTTCAAACATTTCTGGTATATGAATAACATGATGTTTTTCAATGGCAAAAATCAATGAATATTGTAAATGCACAAACAGTAATTTCTCCGCATTGCAAGGTGCAATTCTGAAATTTTTTGCTTTTTCCTGCTCCTCTTAGCATGATAAAGAAGATTCAAAGAGAGTGAGATGCCAGCTCCTTTCATTCAGTCAGTAGCTTCAATCATTTCTGGACGTTTTTCAATGGCAAAAATCATTGAATATTGTAAATGCACAAACAGTAATTTCTCCGCATTGCAAGGTGCAATTCTGAAATTTTTTGCTTTTTCCTGCTCCTCTTAGCATGATAAAGAAGATTCAAAGAGAGTGAGATGCCAGCTCCTTTCATTCAGTCAGTAGCTTCAATCATTTCTGGTATATGAATAACATGATGTTTTTCAATGGCAAAAATCAATGAATATTGTAAATGCACAAACAGTAATTTCTCCGCATTGCAAGGTGCAATTCTGAAATTTTTTGCTTTTTCCTGCTCCTCTTAGCATGATAAACAAGATTCAAAGAGAGTGAGATGCCAGCTCCTTTCATTCAGTCAGTAGCTTCTATCATTTCTGGACGTTTTTCAATGGCAAAAATCAATGAATATTGTAAATGCACAAACAGTAATTTCTCCGCATTGCAAGGTGCAATTCTGAAATTTTTTGCTTTTTCCTGCTCCTCTTAGCATGATAAAGAAGATTCAAAGAGAGTGAGATTCCAGCTCCTTTCATTCAGTCAGTAGCTTCAAACATTTCTGGTATATGAATAACATGATGTTTTTCAATGGCAAAAATCAATGAATATTGTAAATGCACAAACAGTAATTTCTCCGCATTGCAAGGTGCAATTCTGAAATTTTTTGCTTTTTCCTGCTCCTCTTAGCATGATAAAGAAGATTCAAAGAGAGTGAGATGCCAGCTCCTTTCATTCAGTCAGTAGCTTCAATCATTTCTGGACGTTTTTCAATGGCAAAAATCAATGAATATTGTAAATGCACAAACAGTAATTTCTCCGCATTGCAAGGTGCAATTCTGAAATTTTTTGCTTTTTCCTGCTCCTCTTAGCATGATAAACAAGATTCAAAGAGAGTGAGATGCCAGCTCCTTTCATTCAGTCAGTAGCTTCAATCATTTCTGGACGTTTTTCAATGGCAAAAATCAATGAATATTGTAAATGCACAAACAGTAATTTCTCCGCATTGCAAGGTGCAATTCTGAAATTTTTTGCTTTTTCCTGCTCCTCTTAGCATGATAAAGAAGATTCAAAGAGAGTGAGATGCCAGCTCCTTTCATTCAGTCAGTAGCTTCAAACATTTCTGGTATATGAATAACATGATGTTTTTCAATGGCAAAAATCAATGAATATTGTAAATGCACAAACAGTAATTTCTCCGCATTGCAAGGTGCAATTCTGAAATTTTTTGCTTTTTCCTGCTCCTCTTAGCATGATAAAGAAGATTCAAAGAGAGTGAGATGCCAGCTCCTTTCATTCAGTCAGTAGCTTCAATCATTTCTGGACGTTTTTCAATGGCAAAAATCAATGAATATTGTAAATGCACAAACAGTAATTTCTCCGCATTGCAAGGTGCAATTCTGAAATTTTTTGCTTTTTCCTCCTCCTCTTAGCATGATAAACAAGATTCAAAGAGAGTGAGATGCCAGCTCCTTTCATTCAGTCAGTAGCTTCAATCATTTCTGGACGTTTTTCAATGGCAAAAATCAATGAATATTGTAAATGCACAAACAGTAATTTCTCCGCATTGCAAGGTGCAATTCTGAAATTTTTTGCTTTTTCCTGCTCCTCTTAGCATGATAAAGAAGATTCAAAGAGAGTGAGATGCCAGCTCCTTTCATTCAGTCAGTAGCTTCAAACATTTCTGGTATATGAATAACATGATGTTTTTCAATGGCAAAAATCAATGAATATTGTAAATGCACAAACAGTAATTTCTCCGCATTGCAAGGTGCAATTCTGAAATTTTTTGCTTTTTCCTGCTCCTCTTAGCATGATAAAGAAGATTCAAAGAGAGTGAGATGCCAGCTCCTTTCATTCAGTCAGTAGCTTCAATCATTTCTGGACGTTTTTCAATGGCAAAAATCAATGAATATTGTAAATGCACAAACAGTAATTTCTCCGCATTGCAAGGTGCAATTCTGAAATTTTTTGCTTTTTCCTGCTCCTCTTAGCATGATAAACAAGATTCAAAGAGAGTGAGATGCCAGCTCCTTTCATTCAGTCAGTAGCTTCAATCATTTCTGGACGTTTTTCAATGGCAAAAATCAATGAATATTGTAAATGCACAAACAGTAATTTCTCCGCATTGCAAGGTGCAATTCTGAAATTTTTTGCTTTTTCCTGCTCCTCTTAGCATGATAAAGAAGATTCAAAGAGAGTGAGATGCCAGCTCCTTTCATTCAGTCAGTAGCTTCAAACATTTCTGGTATATGAATAACATGATGTTTTTCAATGGCAAAAATCAATGAATATTGTAAATGCACAAACAGTAATTTCTCCGCATTGCAAGGTGCAATTCTGAAATTTTTTGCTTTTTCCTGCTCCTCTTAGCATGATAAAGAAGATTCAAAGAGAGTGAGATGCCAGCTCCTTTCATTCAGTCAGTAGCTTCAATCATTTCTGGACGTTTTTCAATGGCAAAAATCAATGAATATTGTAAATGCACAAACAGTAATTTCTCCGCATTGCAAGGTGCAATTCTGAAATTTTTTGCTTTTTCCTGCTCCTCTTAGCATGATAAACAAGATTCAAAGAGAGTGAGATGCCAGCTCCTTTCATTCAGTCAGTAGCTTCAATCATTTCTGGACGTTTTTCAATGGCAAAAATCAATGAATATTGTAAATGCACAAACAGTAATTTCTCCGCATTGCACGGTGCAATTCTGAAATTTTTTGCTTTTTCCTGCTCCTCTTAGCATGATAAAGAAGATTCAAAGAGAGTGAGATGCCAACTCCTTTCATTCAGTCAGTAGCTTCAAACATTTCTGGTATATGAATAACATGATGTTTTTCAATGGCAAAAATCAATGAATATTGTAAATGCACAAACAGTAATTTCTCCGCATTGCAAGGTGCAATTCTGAAATTTTTTGCTTTTTCCTGCTCCTCTTAGCATGATAAAGAAGATTCAAAGAGAGTGAGATGCCAGCTCCTTTCATTCAGTCAGTAGCTTCAATCATTTCTGGACATTTTTCAATGGCAAAAATCAATGAATATTGTAAATGCACAAACAGTAATTTCTCCGCATTGCAAGGTGCAATTCTGAAATTTTTTGCTTTTTCCTGCTCCTCTTAGCATGATAAAGAAGATTCAAAGAGAGTGAGATGCCAGCTCCTTTCATTCAGTCAGTAGCTTCAATCATTTCTGGACGTTTTTCAATGGCAAAAATCAATGAATATTGTAAATGCACAAAGAGTAATTTCTCCGCATTGCAAGGTGCAATTCTGAAATTTTTTGCTTTTTCCTGCTCCTCTTAGCATGATAAAGAAGATTCAAAGAGAGTGAGATGCCAGCTCCTTTCATTCAGTCAGTAGCTTCAAACATTTCTGGTATATGAATAACATGATGTTTTTCAATGGCAAAAATCAATGAATATTGTAAATGCACAAACAGTAATTTCTCCACATTGCAAGGTGCAATTCTGAAATTTTTTGCTTTTTCCTGCTCCTCTTAGCATGATAAAGAAGATTCAAAGAGAGTGAGATGCCAGCTCCTTTCATTCAGTCAGTAGCTTCAATCATTTCTGGACGTTTTTCAATGGCAAAAATCATTGAATATTGTAAATGCACAAACAGTAATTTCTCCGCATTGCAAGGTGCAATTCTGAAATTTTTTGCTTTTTCCTGCTCCTCTTAGCATGATAAAGAAGATTCAAAGAGAGTGAGATGCCAGCTCCTTTCATTCAGTCAGTAGCTTCAATCATTTCTGGTATATGAATAACATGATGTTTTTCAATGGCAAAAATCAATGAATATTGTAAATGCACAAACAGTAATTTCTCCGCATTGCAAGGTGCAATTCTGAAATTTTTTGCTTTTTCCTGCTCCTCTTAGCATGATAAAGAAGATTCAAAGAGAGTGAGATGCCAGCTCCTTTCATTCAGTCAGTAGCTTCAATCATTTCCGGACGTTTTTCAATGGCAAAAATCAATGAATATTGTAAATGCACAAACAGTAATTTCTCCGCATTGCAAGGTGCAATTCTGAAATTTTTTGCTTTTTCCTGCTCCTCTTAGCATGATAAACAAGATTCAAAGAGAGTGAGATGCCAGCTCCTTTCATTCAGTCAGTAGCTTCAATCATTTCTGGACGTTTTTCAATGGCAAAAATCAATGAATATTGTAAATGCACAAACAGTAATTTCTCCGCATTGCAAGGTGCAATTCTGAAATTTTTTGATTTTTCCTGCTCCTCTTAGCATGGTAAAGAAGATTCAATGAGAGTGAGATGCCAGCTCCTTTCATTCAGTCAGTAGCTTCAAACATTTCTGGTATATGAATAACATGTTTTTTTTCAATGGCAAAAATCAATGAATATTGTAAATGCACAAACAGTAATTTCTCCGCATTGCAAGGTGCAATTCTGAAATGTTTTGCTTTTTCCTGCTCCTCTTAGCATGATAAAGAAGATTCAAAGAGAGTGAGATGCCAGCTCCTTTCATTCAGTCAGTAGCTTCAATCATTTCTGGACGTTTTTCAATGGCAAAAATCAATGAATATTGTAAATGCACAAACAGTAATTTCTCCGCATTGCAAGGTGCAATTCTGAAATTTTTTGCTTTTTCCTGCTCCTCTTAGCATGATAAAGAAGATTCAAAGAGAGTGAGATGCCAGCTCCTTTCATTCAGTCAGTAGCTTCAATCATTTCTGGACGTTTTTCAATGGCAAAAATCAATGAATATTGTAAATGCACAAAGAGTAATTTCTCCGCATTGCAAGGTGCAATTCTGAAATTTTTTGCTTTTTCCTGCTCCTCTTAGCATGATAAAGAAGATTCAAAGAGAGTGAGATGCCAGCTCCTTTCATTCAGTCAGTAGCTTCAAACATTTCTGGTATATGAATAACATGATGTTTTTCAATGGGAAAAATCAATGAATATTGTAAATGCACAAACAGTAATTTCTCCGCATTGCAAGGTGCAATTCTGAAATTTTTTGCTTTTTCCTGCTCCTCTTAGCATGATAAAGAAGATTCAAAGAGAGTGAGATGCCAGCTCCTTTCATTCAGTCAGTAGCTTCAATCATTTCTGGACGTTTTTCAATGGCAAAAATCATTGAATATTGTAAATGCACAAACAGTAATTTCTCCGCATTGCAAGGTGCAATTCTGAAATTTTTTGCTTTTTCCTGCTCCTCTAAGCATGATAAAGAAGATTCAAAGAGAGTGAGATGCCAGCTCCTTTCATTCAGTCAGTAGCTTCAATCATTTCTGGACGTTTTTCAATGGCAAAAATCAATGAATATTGTAAATGCACAAACAGTAATTTCTCCGCATTGCAAGGTGCAATTCTGAAATTTTTTGCTTTTTCCTGCTCCTCTTAGCATGATAAACAAGATTCAAAGAGAGTGAGATGCCAGCTCCTTTCATTCAGTCAGTAGCTTCAATCATTTCTGGACGTTTTTCAATGGCAAAAATCAATGAATATTGTAAATGCACAAACAGTAATTTCTCCGCATTGCAAGGTGCAATTCTGAAATTTTTTGCTTTTTCCTGCTCCTCTTAGCATGATAAAGAAGATTCAAAGAGAGTGAGATGCCAGCTCCTTTCATTCAGTCAGTAGCTTCAATCATTTCTGGACGTTTTTCAATGGCAAAAATCAATGAATATTGTAAATGCACAAAGAGTAATTTCTCCGCATTGCAAGGTGCAATTCTGAAATTTTTTGCTTTTTCCTGCTCCTCTTAGCATGATAAAGAAGATTCAAAGAGAGTGAGATGCCAGCTCCTTTCATTCAGTCAGTAGCTTCAAACATTTCTGGTATATGAATAACATGATGTTTTTCAATGGCAAAAATCAATGAATATTGTAAATGCACAAACAGTAATTTCTCCACATTGCAAGGTGCAATTCTGAAATTTTTTGCTTTTTCCTGCTCCTCTTAGCATGATAAAGAAGATTCAAAGAGAGTGAGATGCCAGCTCCTTTCATTCAGTCAGTAGCTTCAATCATTTCTGGACGTTTTTCAATGGCAAAAATCATTGAATATTGTAAATGCACAAACAGTAATTTCTCCGCATTGCAAGGTGCAATTCTGAAATTTTTTGCTTTTTCCTGCTCCTCTTAGCATGATAAAGAAGATTCAAAGAGAGTGAGATGCCAGCTCCTTTCATTCAGTCAGTAGCTTCAATCATTTCTGGTATATGTATAACATGATGTTTTTCAATGGCAAAAATCAATGAATATTGTAAATGCACAAACAGTAATTTCTCCGCATTGCAAGGTGCAATTCTGAAATTTTTTGCTTTTTCCTGCTCCTCTTAGCATGATAAAGAAGATTCAAAGAGAGTGAGATGCCAGCTCCTTTCATTCAGTCAGTAGCTTCAATCATTTCCGGACGTTTTTCAATGGCAAAAATCAATGAATATTGTAAATGCACAAACAGTAATTTCTCCGCATTGCAAGGTGCAATTCTGAAATTTTTTGCTTTTTCCTGCTCCTCTTAGCATGATAAACAAGATTCAAAGAGAGTGAGATGCCAGCTCCTTTCATTCAGTCAGTAGCTTCAATCATTTCTGGACGTTTTTCAATGGCAAAAATCAATGAATATTGTAAATGCACAAACAGTAATTTCTCCGCATTGCAAGGTGCAATTCTGAAATTTTTTGATTTTTCCTGCTCCTCTTAGCATGGTAAAGAAGATTCAATGAGAGTGAGATGCCAGCTCCTTTCATTCAGTCAGTAGCTTCAAACATTTCTGGTATATGAATAACATGTTTTTTTTCAATGGCAAAAATCAATGAATATTGTAAATGCACAAACAGTAATTTCTCCGCATTGCAAGGTGCAATTCTGAAATGTTTTGCTTTTTCCTGCTCCTCTTAGCATGATAAAGAAGATTCAAAGAGAGTGAGATGCCAGCTCCTTTCATTCAGTCAGTAGCTTCAATCATTTCTGGACGTTTTTCAATGGCAAAAATCAATGAATATTGTAAATGCACAAACAGTAATTTCTCCGCATTGCAAGGTGCAATTCTGAAATTTTTTGCTTTTTCCTGCTCCTCTAAGCATGATAAAGAAGATTCAAAGAGAGTGAGATGCCAGCTCCTTTCATTCAGTCAGTAGCTTCAATCATTTCTGGACGTTTTTCAATGGCAAAAATCAATGAATATTGTAAATGCACAAAGAGTAATTTCTCCGCATTGCAAGGTGCAATTCTGAAATTTTTTGCTTTTTCCTGCTCCTCTTAGCATGATAAAGAAGATTCAAAGAGAGTGAGATGCCAGCTCCTTTCATTCAGTCAGTAGCTTCAAACATTTCTGGTATATGAATAACATGATGTTTTTCAATGGGAAAAATCAATGAATATTGTAAATGCACAAACAGTAATTTCTCCGCATTGCAAGGTGCAATTCTGAAATTTTTTGCTTTTTCCTGCTCCTCTTAGCATGATAAAGAAGATTCAAAGAGAGTGAGATGCCAGCTCCTTTCATTCAGTCAGTAGCTTCAATCATTTCTGGACGTTTTTCAATGGCAAAAATCATTGAATATTGTAAATGCACAAACAGTAATTTCTCCGCATTGCAAGGTGCAATTCTGAAATTTTTTGCTTTTTCCTGCTCCTCTAAGCATGATAAAGAAGATTCAAAGAGAGTGAGATGCCAGCTCCTTTCATTCAGTCAGTAGCTTCAATCATTTCTGGACGTTTTTCAATGGCAAAAATCAATGAATATTGTAAATGCACAAACAGTAATTTCTCCGCATTGCAAGGTGCAATTCTGAAATTTTTTGCTTTTTCCTGCTCCTCTTAGCATGATAAACAAGATTCAAAGAGAGTGAGATGCCAGCTCCTTTCATTCAGTCAGTAGCTTCAATCATTTCTGGACGTTTTTCAATGGCAAAAATCAATGAATATTGTAAATGCACAAACAGTAATTTCTCCGCATTGCAAGGTGCAATTCTGAAATTTTTTGCTTTTTCCTGCTCCTCTTAGCATGATAAAGAAGATTCAAAGAGAGTGAGATGCCAGCTCCTTTCATTCAGTCAGTAGCTTCAAACATTTCTGGTATGTGAATAACATGATGTTTTTCAATGGCAAAAATCAATGAATATTGTAAATGCACAAACAGTAATTTCTCCGCATTGCAAGGTGCAATTCTGAAATTTTTTGCTTTTTCCTGCTCCTCTTAGCATGATAAAGAAGATTCAAAGAGAGTGAGATGCCAGCTCCTTTCATTCAGTCAGTAGCTTCAATCATTTCTGGACGTTTTTCAATGGCAAAAATCAATGAATATTGTAAATGCACAAACAGTAATTTCTCCGCATTGCAAGGTGCAATTCTGAAATTTTTTGCTTTTTCCTGCTCCTCTTAGCATGATAAAGAAGATTCAAAGAGAGTGAGATGCCAGCTCCTTTCATTCAGTCAGTAGCTTCAAACATTTCTGGTATATGAATAACATGATGTTTTTCAATGGCAAAAATCAATGAATATTGTAAATGCACAAACAGTAATTTCTCCGCATTGCAAGGTGCAATTCTGAAATTTTTTGCTTTTTCCTGCTCCTCTTAGCATGATAAAGAAGATTCAAAGAGAGTGAGATGCCAGCTCCTTTCATTCAGTCAGTAGCTTCAATCATTTCTGGACGTTTTTCAATGGCAAAAATCAATGAATATTGTAAATGCACAAACAGTAATTTCTCCGCATTGCAAGGTGCAATTCTGAAATTTTTTGCTTTTTCCTGCTCCTCTTAGCATGATAAACAAGATTCAAAGAGAGTGAGATGCCAGCTCCTTTCATTCAGTCAGTAGCTTCAATCATTTCTGGACGTTTTTCAATGGCAAAAATCAATGAATATTGTAAATGCACAAACAGTAATTTCTCCGCATTGCAAGGTGCAATTCTGAAATTTTTTGCTTTTTCCTGCTCCTCTTAGCATGATAAAGAAGATTCAAAGAGAGTGAGATGCCAGCTCCTTTCATTCAGTCAGTAACTTCAAACATTTCTGGTATATGAATAACATGATGTTTTTCAATGGCAAAAATCAATGAATATTGTAAATGCACAAACAGTAATTTCTCCGCATTGCAAGGTGCAATTCTGAAATTTTTTGCTTTTTCCTGCTCCTCTTAGCATGATAAAGAAGATTCAAAGAGAGTGAGATGCCAGCTCCTTTCATTCAGTCAGTAGCTTCAATCATTTCTGGACGTTTTTCAATGGCAAAAATCAATGAATATTGTAAATGCACAAACAGTAATTTCTCCGCATTGCAAGGTGCAATTCTGAAATTTTTTGCTTTTTCCTCCTCCTCTTAGCATGATAAACAAGATTCAAAGAGAGTGAGATGCCAGCTCCTTTCATTCAGTCAGTAGCTTCAATCATTTCTGGACGTTTTTCAATGGCAAAAATCAATGAATATTGTAAATGCACAAACAGTAATTTCTCCGCATTGCAAGGTGCAATTCTGAAATTTTTTGCTTTTTCCTGCTCCTCTTAGCATGATAAAGAAGATTCAAAGAGAGTGAGATGCCAGCTCCTTTCATTCAGTCAGTAGCTTCAAACATTTCTGGTATATGAATAACATGATGTTTTTCAATGGCAAAAATCAATGAATATTGTAAATGCACAAACAGTAATTTCTCCGCATTGCAAGGTGCAATTCTGAAATTTTTTGCTTTTTCCTGCTCCTCTTAGCATGATAAAGAAGATTCAAAGAGAGTGAGATGCCAGCTCCTTTCATTCAGTCAGTAGCTTCAATCATTTCTGGACGTTTTTCAATGGCAAAAATCAATGAATATTGTAAATGCACAAACAGTAATTTCTCCGCATTGCAAGGTGCAATTCTGAAATTTTTTGCTTTTTCCTGCTCCTCTTAGCATGATAAAGAAGATTCAAAGAGAGTGAGATGCCAGCTCCTTTCATTCAGTCAGTAGCTTCAATCATTTCTGGACGTTTTTCAATGGCAAAAATCAATGAATATTGTAAATGCACAAACAGCAATTTCTCCGCATTGCAAGGTGCAATTCTGAAATTTTTTGCTTTTTCCTGCTCCTCTTAGCATGATAAAGAAGATTCAAAGAGAGTGAGATGCCAGCTCCTTTCATTCAGTCAGTAGCTTCAAACATTTCTGGTATATGAATAACATGATGTTTTTCAATGGCAAAAATCAATGAATATTGTAAATGCACAAACAGTAATTTCTCCGCATTGCAAGGTGCAATTCTGAAATTTTTTGCTTTTTCCTGCTCCTCTTAGCATGATAAAGAAGATTCAAAGAGAGTGAGATGCCAGCTCCTTTCATTCAGTCAGTAGCTTCAATCATTTCTGGACGTTTTTCAATGGCAAAAATCAATGAATATTGTAAATGCACAAACAGTAATTTCTCCGCATTGCAAGGTGCAATTCTGAAATTTTTTGCTTTTTCCTGCTCCTCTTAGCATGATAAAGAAGATTCAAAGAGAGTGAGATGCCAGCTCCTTTCATTCAGTCAGTAGCTTCAAACATTTCTGGTATATGAATAACATGATGTTTTTCAATGGCAAAAATCAATGAATATTGTAAATGCACAAACAGTAATTTCTCCGCATTGCAAGGTGCAATTCTGAAATTTTTTGCTTTTTCCTGCTCCTCTTAGCATGATAAAGAAGATTCAAAGAGAGTGAGATGCCAGCTCCTTTCATTCAGTCAGTAGCTTCAATCATTTCTGGACATTTTTCAATGGCAAAAATCAATGAATATTGTAAATGCACAAACAGTAATTTCTCCGCATTGCAAGGTGCAATTCTGAAATTTTTTGCTTTTTCCTGCTCCTCTTAGCATGATAAACAAGATTCAAAGAGAGTGAGATGCCAGCTCCTTTCATTCAGTCAGTAGCTTCAATCATTTCTGGACGTTTTTCAATGGCAAAAATCAATGAATATTGTAAATGCACAAACAGTAATTTCTCCGCATTGCAAGGTGCAATTCTGAAATTTTTTGCTTTTTCCTGCTCCTCTTAGCATGATAAAGAAGATTCAAAGAGAGTGAGATGCCAGCTCCTTTCATTCAGTCAGTAGCTTCAAACATTTCTGGTATATGAATAACATGATGTTTTTCAATGGCAAAAATCAATGAATATTGTAAATGCACAAACAGTAATTTCTCCACATTGCAAGGTGCAATTCTGAAATTTTTTGCTTTTTCCTGCTCCTCTTAGCATGATAAAGAAGATTCAAAGAGAGTGAGATGCCAGCTCCTTTCATTCAGTCAGTAGCTTCAATCATTTCTGGACGTTTTTCAATGGCAAAAATCATTGAATATTGTAAATGCACAAACAGTAATTTCTCCGCATTGCAAGGTGCAATTCTGAAATTTTTTGCTTTTTCCTGCTCCTCTTAGCATGATAAAGAAGATTCAAAGAGAGTGAGATGCCAGCTCCTTTCATTCAGTCAGTAGCTTCAATCATTTCTGGTATAAAAATAACATGATGTTTTTCAATGGCAAAAATCAATGAATATTGTAAATGCACAAACAGTAATTTCTCCGCATTGCAAGGTGCAATTCTGAAATTTTTTGCTTTTTCCTGCTCCTCTTAGCATGATAAAGAAGATTCAAAGAGAGTGAGATGCCAGCTCCTTTCATTCAGTCAGTAGCTTCAATCATTTCCGGACGTTTTTCAATGGCAAAAATCAATGAATATTGTAAATGCACAAACAGTAATTTCTCCGCATTGCAAGGTGCAATTCTGAAATTTTTTGCTTTTTCCTGCTCCTCTTAGCATGATAAACAAGATTCAAAGAGAGTGAGATGCCAGCTCCTTTCATTCAGTCAGTAGCTTCAATCATTTCTGGACGTTTTTCAATGGCAAAAATCAATGAATATTGTAAATGCACAAACAGTAATTTCTCCGCATTGCAAGGTGCAATTCTGAAATTTTTTGCTTTTTCCTGCTCCTCTTAGCATGGTAAAGAAGATTCAAAGAGAGTGAGATGCCAGCTCCTTTCATTCAGTCAGTAGCTTCAAACATTTCTGGTATATGAATAACATGTTTTTTTTCAATGGCAAAAATCAATGAATATTGTAAATGCACAAACAGTAATTTCTCCGCATTGCAAGGTGCAATTCTGAAATGTTTTGCTTTTTCCTGCTCCTCTTAGCATGATAAAGAAGATTCAAAGAGAGTGAGATGCCAGCTCCTTTCATTCAGTCAGTAGCTTCAATCATTTCTGGACGTTTTTCAATGGCAAAAATCAATGAATATTGTAAATGCACAAACAGTAATTTCTCCGCATTGCAAGGTGCAATTCTGAAATTTTTTGCTTTTTCCTGCTCCTCTTAGCATGATAAAGAAGATTCAAAGAGAGTGAGATGCCAGCTCCTTTCATTCAGTCAGTAGCTTCAATCATTTCTGGACGTTTTTCAATGGCAAAAATCAATGAATATTGTAAATGCACAAAGAGTAATTTCTCCGCATTGCAAGGTGCAATTCTGAAATTTTTTGCTTTTTCCTGCTCCTCTTAGCATGATAAAGAAGATTCAAAGAGAGTGAGATGCCAGCTCCTTTCATTCAGTCAGTAGCTTCAAACATTTCTGGTATATGAATAACATGATGTTTTTCAATGGCAAAAATCAATGAATATTGTAAATGCACAAACAGTAATTTCTCCGCATTGCAAGGTGCAATTCTGAAATTTTTTGCTTTTTCCTGCTCCTCTTAGCATGATAAAGAAGATTCAAAGAGAGTGAGATGCCAGCTCCTTTCATTCAGTCAGTAGCTTCAATCATTTCTGGACGTTTTTCAATGGCAAAAATCAATGAATATTGTAAATGCACAAACAGTAATTTCTCCGCATTGCAAGGTGCAATTCTGAAATTTTTTGCTTTTTCCTGCTCCTCTTAGCATGATAAACAATATTCAAAGAGAGTGAGATGCCAGCTCCTTTCATTCAGTCAGTAGCTTCAATCATTTCTGGACGTTTTTCAATGGCAAAAATCAATGAATATTGTAAATGCACAAACAGTAATTTCTCCGCATTGCAAGGTGCAATTCTGAAATTTTTTGCTTTTTCCTGCTCCTCTTAGCATGATAAAGAAGATTCAAAGAGAGTGAGATGCCAGCTCCTTTCATTCAGTCAGTAGCTTCAAACATTTCTGGTATATGAATAACATGATGTTTTTCAATGGCAAAAATCAATGAATATTGTAAATGCACAAACAGTAATTTCTCCGCATTGCAAGGTGCAATTCTGAAATTTTTTGCTTTTTCCTGCTCCTCTTAGCATGATAAAGAAGATTCAAAGAGAGTGAGATGCCAGCTCCTTTCATTCAGTCAGTAGCTTCAATCATTTCTGGACGTTTTTCAATGGCAAAAATCAATGAATATTGTAAATGCACAAACAGTAATTTCTCCGCATTGCAAGGTGCAATTCTGAAATTTTTTGCTTTTTCCTGCTCCTCTTAGCATGATAAACAAGATTCAAAGAGAGTGAGATGCCAGCTCCTTTCATTCAGTCAGTAGCTTCAATCATTTCTGGACGTTTTTCAATGGCAAAAATCAATGAATATTCTAAATGCACAAACAGTAATTTCTCCGCATTGCAAGGTGCAATTCTGAAATTTTTTGCTTTTTCCTGCTCCTCTTAGCATGATAAAGAAGATTCAAAGAGAGTGAGATGCCAGCTCCTTTCATTCAGTCAGTAGCTTCAAACATTTCTGGTATATGAATAACATGATGTTTTTCAATGGCAAAAATCAATGAATATTGTAAATGCACAAACAGTAATTTCTCCGCATTGCAAGGTGCAATTCTGAAATTTTTTGCTTTTTCCTGCTCCTCTTAGCATGATAAAGAAGATTCAAAGAGAGTGAGATGCCAGCTCCTTTCATTCAGTCAGTAGCTTAAATCATTTCTGGACATTTTTCAATGGCAAAAATCAATGAATATTGTAAATGCACAAACAGTAATTTCTCCGCATTGCAAGGTGCAATTCTGAAATTTTTTGCTTTTTCCTGCTCCTCTTAGCATGATAAAGAAGATTCAAAGAGAGTGAGATGCCAGCTCCTTTCATTCAGTCAGTAGCTTCAATCATTTCTGGACGTTTTTCAATGGCAAAAATCAATGAATATTGTAAATGCACAAAGAGTAATTTCTCCGCATTGCAAGGTGCAATTCTGAAATTTTTTGCTTTTTCCTGCTCCTCTTAGCATGATAAAGAAGATTCAAAGAGAGTGAGATGCCAGCTCCTTTCATTCAGTCAGTAGCTTCAAACATTTCTGGTATATGAATAACATGATGTTTTTCAATGGCAAAAATCAATGAATATTGTAAATGCACAAACAGTAATTTCTCCACATTGCAAGGTGCAATTCTGAAATTTTTTGCTTTTTCCTGCTCCTCTTAGCATGATAAAGAAGATTCAAAGAGAGTGAGATGCCAGCTCCTTTCATTCAGTCAGTAGCTTCAATCATTTCTGGACGTTTTTCAATGGCAAAAATCATTGAATATTGTAAATGCACAAACAGTAATTTCTCCACATTGCAAGGTGCAATTCTGAAATTTTTTGCTTTTTCCTGCTCCTCTTAGCATGATAAAGAAGATTCAAAGAGAGTGAGATGCCAGCTCCTTTCATTCAGTCAGTAGCTTCAATCATTTCTGGTATATGAATAACATGATGTTTTTCAATGGCAAAAATCAATGAATATTGTAAATGCACAAACAGTAATTTCTCCGCATTGCAAGGTGCAATTCTGAAATTTTTTGCTTTTTCCTGCTCCTCTTAGCATGATAAAGAAGATTCAAAGAGAGTGAGATGCCAGCTCCTTTCATTCAGTCAGTAGCTTCAATCATTTCCGGACGTTTTTCAATGGCAAAAATCAATGAATATTGTAAATGCACAAACAGTAATTTCTCCGCATTGCAAGGTGCAATTCTGAAATTTTTTGCTTTTTCCTGCTCCTCTTAGCATGATAAACAAGATTCAAAGAGAGTGAGATGCCAGCTCCTTTCATTCAGTCAGTAGCTTCAATCATTTCTGGACGTTTTTCAATGGCAAAAATCAATGAATATTGTAAATGCACAAACAGTAATTTCTCCGCATTGCAAGGTGCAATTCTGAAATTTTTTGCTTTTTCCTGCTCCTCTTAGCATGGTAAAGAAGATTCAAAGAGAGTGAGATGCCAGCTCCTTTCATTCAGTCAGTAGCTTCAAACATTTCTGGTATATGAATAACATGTTTTTTTTCAATGGCAAAAATCAATGAATATTGTAAATGCACAAACAGTAATTTCTCCGCATTGCAAGGTGCAATTCTGAAATGTTTTGCTTTTTCCTGCTCCTCTTAGCATGATAAAGAAGATTCAAAGAGAGTGAGATGCCAGCTCCTTTCATTCAGTCAGTAGCTTCAATCATTTCTGGACGTTTTTCAATGGCAAAAATCAATGAATATTGTAAATGCACAAACAGTAATTTCTCCGCATTGCAAGGTGCAATTCTGAAATTTTTTGCTTTTTCCTGCTCCTCTTAGCATGATAAAGAAGATTCAAAGAGAGTGAGATGCCAGCTCCTTTCATTCAGTCAGTAGCTTCAATCATTTCTGGACGTTTTTCAATGGCAAAAATCAATGAATATTGTAAATGCACAAAGAGTAATTTCTCCGCATTGCAAGGTGCAATTCTGAAATTTTTTGCTTTTTCCTGCTCCTCTTAGCATGATAAAGAAGATTCAAAGAGAGTGAGATGCCAGCTCCTTTCATTCAGTCAGTAGCTTCAAACATTTCTGGTATATGAATAACATGATGGTTTTCAATGGGAAAAATCAATGAATATTGTAAATGCACAAACAGTAATTTCTCCGCATTGCAAGGTGCAATTCTGAAATTTTTTGCTTTTTCCTGCTCCTCTTAGCATGATAAAGAAGATTCAAAGAGAGTGAGATGCCAGCTCCTTTCATTCAGTCAGTAGCTTCAATCATTTCTGGACGTTTTTCAATGGCAAAAATCATTGAATATTGTAAATGCACAAACAGTAATTTCTCCGCATTGCAAGGTGCAATTCTGAAATTTTTTGCTTTTTCCTGCTCCTCTAAGCATGATAGAAGATTCAAAGAGAGTGAGATGCCAGCTCCTTTCATTCAGTCAGTAGCTTCAATCATTTCTGGACGTTTTTCAATGGCAAAAATCAATGAATATTGTAAATGCACAAACAGTAATTTCTCCGCATTGCAAGGTGCAATTCTGAAATTTTTTGCTTTTTCCTGCTCCTCTTAGCATGATAAACAAGATTCAAAGAGAGTGAGATGCCAGCTCCTTTCATTCAGTCAGTAGCTTCAATCATTTCTGGACGTTTTTCAATGGCAAAAATCAATGAATATTGTAAATGCACAAACAGTAATTTCTCCGCATTGCAAGGTGCAATTCTGAAATTTTTTGCTTTTTCCTGCTCCTCTTAGCATGATAAAGAAGATTCAAAGAGAGTGAGATGCCAGCTCCTTTCATTCAGTCAGTAGCTTCAAACATTTCTGGTATGTGAATAACATGATGTTTTTCAATGGCAAAAATCAATGAATATTGTAAATGCACAAACAGTAATTTCTCCGCATTGCAAGGTGCAATTCTGAAATTTTTTGCTTTTTCCTGCTCCTCTTAGCATGATAAAGAAGATTCAAAGAGAGTGAGATGCCAGCTCCTTTCATTCAGTCAGTAGCTTCAATCATTTCTGGACGTTTTTCAATGGCAAAAATCAATGAATATTGTAAATGCACAAACAGTAATTTCTCCGCATTGCAAGGTGCAATTCTGAAATTTTTTGCTTTTTCCTGCTCCTCTTAGCATGATAAAGAAGATTCAAAGAGAGTGAGATGCCAGCTCCTTTCATTCAGTCAGTAGCTTCAAACATTTCTGGTATATGAATAACATGATGTTTTTAAATGGCAAAAATCAATGAATATTGTAAATGCACAAACAGTAATTTCTCCGCATTGCAAGGTGCAATTCTGAAATTTTTTGCTTTTTCCTGCTCCTCTTACCATGATAAACAAGATTCAAAGAGAGTGAGATGCCAGCTCTTTTCATTCAGTCAGTAGCTTCAATCATTTCTGGACGTTTTTCAATGGCAAAAATCAATGAATATTGTAAATGCACAAACAGTAATTTCTCCGCATTGCAAGGTGCAATTCTGAAATTTTTTGCTTTTTCCTGCTCCTCTTAGCATGATAAAGAAGATTCAAAGAGAGTGAGATGCCAGCTCCTTTCATTCAGTCAGTAGCTTCAAACATTTCTGTTATATGAATAACATGATGTTTTTCAATGGCAAAAATCAATGAATACTGTAAATGCACAAACAGTAATTTCTCCGCATTGAAAGGTGCAATTCTGAAATTTTTTGCTTTTTCCTGCTCCTCTTAGCATGATAAAGAAGATTCAAAGAGAGTGAGATGCCAGCTCCTTTCATTCAGTCAGTAGCTTCAATCATTTCTGGACGTTTTTCAATGGCAAAAATCAATGAATATTGTAAATGCACAAACAGTAATTTCTCCGCATTGCAAGGTGAAATTCTGAAATTTTTTGCTTTTTCCTGCTCCTCTTAGCATGATAAAGAAGATTCAAAGAGTGAGATGCCAGCTCCTTTCATTGTCAGTAGCTTCAAACATTTCTGGTATATGAATAACATGATGTTTTTCAATGGCAAAAATCAATGAATATTGTAAATGCACAAACAGTAATTTCTCCGCATTGCAAGGTGCAATTCTGAAATTTTTTGCTTTTTTGTGCTCCTCTTAGCAAGATAAACAAGATTCAAAGAGAGTGAGATGCCAGCTCCTTTCATTCAGTCAGTAGCTTCAATCATTTCTGGACGTTTTTCAATGGCAAAAATCAATGAATATTGTAAATGCACAAACAGTAATTTCTCCGCATTGCAAGGTGCAATTCTGAAATTTTTTGCTTTTTCCTGCTCCTCTTAGCATGATAAAGAAGATTCAAAGAGAGTGAGATGCCAGCTCCTTTCATTCAGTCAGTAGCTTCAATCATTTCTGGACGTTTTTCAATGGCAAAAATCAATGAATATTGTAAATGCACAAACAGTAATTTCTCCGCATTGCAAGGTGCAATTCTGAAATTTTTTTGCTTTTTCCTGCTCCGCTTAGCATGATAAACAAGATTCAAAGAGAGTGAGATGCCAGCTCTTTTCATTCAGTCAGTAGCTTCAATCATTTCTGGACGTTTTTCAATGACAAAAATCAATGAATATTGTAAATGCACAAACAGTAATTTCTCCGCATTGCAAGGTGCAATTCTGAAATTTTTTGCTTTTTCCTGCTCCTCTTAGCATGATAAAGAAGATTCAAAGAGAGTGAGATGCCAGCTCCTTTCATTCAGTCAGTAGCTTCAATCATTTCTGGACATTTTTCAATGGCAAAAATCATTGAATATTGTAAATGCACAAACAGTAATTTCTCCGCATTGCAAGGTGCAATTCTGAAATTTTTTGCTTTTTCCTGCTCCTCTTAGCATGATAAAGAAGATTCAAAGAGAGTGAGATGCCAGCGACTTTCATTCAGTCAGTAGCTTCAATCATTTCTGGTATATGAATAACATGATGTTTTTCAATGGCAAAAATCAATGAATATTGTAAATGCACAAACAGTAATTTCTCCGCATTGCAAGGTGCAATTCTGAAATTTTTTGCTTTTTCCTGCTCCTCTTAGCATGATAAAGAAGATTCAAAGAGAGTGAGATGCCAGCTCCTTTCATTCAGTCAGTAGCTTCAATCATTTCTGGACGTTTTTCAATGGCAAAAATCAATGAATTTTGTAAATGCACAAACAGTAATTTCTCCGCATTGCAAGGTGCAATTCTGAAATTTTTTGCTTTTTCCTGCTCCTCTTAGCATGATAAACAAGATTCAAAGAGAGTGAGATGCCAGCTCCTTTCATTCAGTCAGTAGCTTTAATCATTTCTGGACATTTTTCAATGGCAAAAATCAATGAATATTGTAAATGCACAAAGAGTAATTTCTCCGCATTGCAAGGTGCAATTCTGAAATTTTTTGCTTTTTCCTGCTCCTCTTAGCATGATAAAGAAGATTCAAAGAGAGTGAGATGCCAGCTCCTTTCATTCAGTCAGTAGCTTCAAACATTTCTGGTATATGAATAACATGATGTTTTTCAATGGCAAAAATCAATGAATATTGTAAATGCACAAACAGTAATTTCTCCGCATTGCAAGGTGCAATTCTGAATTTTTTTGCTTTTTCCTGCTCCTCTTAGCATGATAAAGAAGATTCAAAGAGAGTGAGATGCCAGCTCCTTTCATTCAGTCAGTAGCTTCAATCATTTCTGGACGTTTTTCAATGGCAAAAATCATTGAATATTGTAAATGCACAAACAGTAATTTCTCCGCATTGCAAGATGCAATTCTGAAATTTTTTGCTTTTTCCTGCTCCTCTAAGCATGATAAAGAAGATTCAAAGAGAGTGAGATGCCAGCTCCTTTCATTCAGTCAGTAGCTTCAATCATTTCTGGACGTTTTTCAATGGCAAAAATCAATGAATATTGTAAATGCACAAACAGTAATTTCTCCGCATTGCAAGGTGCAATTCTGAAATTTTTTGCTTTTTCCTGCTCCTCTTAGCATGATAAACAAGATTCAAAGAGAGTGAGATGCCAGCTCCTTTCATTCAGTCAGTAGCTTCAATCATTTCTGGACGTTTTTCAATGGCAAAAATCAATGAATATTGTAAATGCACAAACAGTAATTTCTCCGCATTGCAAGGTGCAATTCTGAAATTTTTTGCTTTTTCCTGCTCCTCTTAGCATGATAAAGAAGATTCAAAGAGAGTGAGATGCCAGCTCCTTTCATTCAGTCAGTAGCTTCAAACATTTCTGGTATATGAATAACATGATGTTTTTCAATGGCAAAAATCAATGAATATTGTAAATGCACAAACAGTAATTTCTCCGCATTGCAAGGTGCAATTCTGAAATTTTTTGCTTTTTCCTGCTCCTCTTAGCATGATAAAGAAGATTCAAAGAGAGTGAGATGCCAGCTCCTTTCATTCAGTCAGTAGCTTCAATCATTTCTGGACGTTTTTCAATGGCAAAAATCAATGAATATTGTAAATGCACAAACAGTAATTTCTCCGCATTGCAAGGTGCAATTCTGAAATTTTTTGCTTTTTCCTGCTCCTCTTAGCATGATAAAGAAGATTCAAAGAGAGTGAGATGCCAGCTCCTTTCATTCAGTCAGTAGCTTCAAACATTTCTGGTATATGAATAACATGATGTTTTTCAATGGCAAAAATCAATGAATATTGTAAATGCACAAACAGTAATTTCTCCGCATTGCAAGGTGCAATTCTGAAATTTTTTGCTTTTTCCTGCTCCTCTTAGCATGATAAAGAAGATTCAAAGAGAGTGAGATGCCAGCTCCTTTCATTCAGTAAGTAGCTTCAATCATTTCTGGACGTTTTTCAATGGCAAAAATCAATGAATATTGTAAATGCACAAACAGTAATTTCTCCGCATTGCAAGGTGCAATTCTGAAATTTTTTGCTTTTTCCTGCTCCTCTTAGCATGATAAACAAGATTCAAAGAGAGTGAGATGCCAGCTCTTTTCATTCAGTCAGTAGCTTCAATCATTTCTGGACGTTTTTCTATGACAAAAATCAATGAATATTGTAAATGCACAAACAGTAATTTCTCCGCATTGCAAGGTGCAATTCTGAAATTTTTTGCTTTTTCCTGCTCCTCTTAGCATGATAAAGAAGATTCAAAGAGAGTGAGATGCCAGCTCCTTTCATTCAGTCAGTAGCTTCAATCATTTCTGGACGTTTTTCAATGGCAAAAATCATTGAATATTGTAAATGCACAAACAGTAATTTCTCCGCATTGCAAGGTGCAATTCTGAAATTTTTTGCTTTTTCCTGCTCCTCTAAGCATGATAGAAGATTCAAAGAGAGTGAGATGCCAGCTCCTTTCATTCAGTCAGTAGCTTCAATCATTTCTGGACGTTTTTCAATGGCAAAAATCAATGAATATTGTAAATGCACAAACAGTAATTTCTCCGCATTGCAAGGTGCAATTCTGAAATTTTTTGCTTTTTCCTGCTCCTCTTAGCATGATAAACAAGATTCAAAGAGAGTGAGATGCCAGCTCCTTTCATTCAGTCAGTAGCTTCAATCATTTCTGGACGTTTTTCAATGGCAAAAATCAATGAATATTGTAAATGCACAAACAGTAATTTCTCCGCATTGCAAGGTGCAATTCTGAAATTTTTTGCTTTTTCCTGCTCCTCTTAGCATGATAAAGAAGATTCAAAGAGAGTGAGATGCCAGCTCCTTTCATTCAGTCAGTAGCTTCAAACATTTCTGGTATGTGAATAACATGATGTTTTTCAATGGCAAAAATCAATGAATATTGTAAATGCACAAACAGTAATTTCTCCGCATTGCAAGGTGCAATTCTGAAATTTTTTGCTTTTTCCTGCTCCTCTTAGCATGATAAAGAAGATTCAAAGAGAGTGAGATGCCAGCTCCTTTCATTCAGTCAGTAGCTTCAATCATTTCTGGACGTTTTTCAATGGCAAAAATCAATGAATATTGTAAATGCACAAACAGTAATTTCTCCGCATTGCAAGGTGCAATTCTGAAATTTTTTGCTTTTTCCTGCTCCTCTTAGCATGATAAAGAAGATTCAAAGAGAGTGAGATGCCAGCTCCTTTCATTCAGTCAGTAGCTTCAAACATTTCTGGTATATGAATAACATGATGTTTTTAAATGGCAAAAATCAATGAATATTGTAAATGCACAAACAGTAATTTCTCCGCATTGCAAGGTGCAATTCTGAAATTTTTTGCTTTTTCCTGCTCCTCTTAGCATGATAAAGAAGATTCAAAGAGAGTGAGATGCCAGCTCCTTTCATTCAGTCAGTAGCTTCAATCATTTCTGGACGTTTTTCAATGGCAAAAATCAATGAATATTGTAAATGCACAAACAGTAATTTCTCCGCATTGCAAGGTGCAATTCTGAAATTTTTTGCTTTTTCCTGCTCCTCTTAGCATGATAAAGAAGATTCAAAGAGAGTGAGATGCCAGCTCCTTTCATTCAGTCAGTAGCTTCAAACATTTCTGGTATATGAATAACATGATGTTTTTCAATGGCAAAAATCAATGAATATTGTAAATGCACAAACAGTAATTTCTCCGCATTGCAAGGTGCAATTCTGAAATTTTTTGCTTTTTCCTGCTCCTCTTAGCATGATAAAGAAGATTCAAAGAGAGTGAGATGCCAGCTCCTTTCATTCAGTCAGTAGCTTCAATCATTTCTGGACGTTTTTCAATGGCAAAAATCAATGAATATTGTAAATGCACAAACAGTAATTTCTCCGCATTGCAAGGTGCAATTCTGAAATTTTTTGCTTTTTCCTGCTCCTCTTAGCATGATAAAGAAGATTCAAAGAGAGTGAGATGCCAGCTCCTTTCATTCAGTCAGTAACTTCAAACATTTCTGGTATATGAATAACATGATGTTTTTCAATGGCAAAAATCAATGAATATTGTAAATGCACAAACAGTAATTTCTCCGCATTGCAAGGTGCAATTCTGAAATTTTTTGCTTTTTCCTGCTCCTCTTAGCATGATAAAGAAGATTCAAAGAGAGTGAGATGCCAGCTCCTTTCATTCAGTCAGTAGCTTCAATCATTTCTGGACGTTTTTCAATGGCAAAAATCAATGAATATTGTAAATGCACAAACAGTAATTTCTCCGCATTGCAAGGTGCAATTCTGAAATTTTTTGCTTTTTCCTCCTCCTCTTAGCATGATAAACAAGATTCAAAGAGAGTGAGATGCCAGCTCCTTTCATTCAGTCAGTAGCTTCAATCATTTCTGGACGTTTTTCAATGGCAAAAATCAATGAATATTGTAAATGCACAAACAGTAATTTCTCCGCATTGCAAGGTGCAATTCTGAATTTTTTTGCTTTTTCCTGCTCCTCTTAGCATGATAAAGAAGATTCAAAGAGAGTGAGATGCCAGCTCCTTTCATTCAGTCAGTAGCTTCAAACATTTCTGGTATATGAATAACATGATGTTTTTCAATGGCAAAAATCAATGAATATTGTAAATGCACAAACAGTAATTTCTCCGCATTGCAAGGTGCAATTCTGAAATTTTTTGCTTTTTCCTGCTCCTCTTAGCATGATAAAGAAGATTCAAAGAGAGTGAGATGCCAGCTCCTTTCATTCAGTCAGTAGCTTCAATCATTTCTGGACGTTTTTCAATGGCAAAAATCAATGAATATTGTAAATGCACAAACAGTAATTTCTCCGCATTGCAAGGTGCAATTCTGAAATTTTTTGCTTTTTCCTGCTCCTCTTAGCATGATAAAGAAGATTCAAAGAGAGTGAGATGCCAGCTCCTTTCATTCAGTCAGTAGCTTCAATCATTTCTGGACGTTTTTCAATGGCAAAAATCAATGAATATTGTAAATGCACAAACAGTAATTTCTCCGCATTGCAAGGTGCAATTCTGAAATTTTTTGCTTTTTCCTCCTCCTCTTAGCATGATAAACAAGATTCAAAGAGAATGAGATGCCAGCTCCTTTCATTCAGTCAGTAGCTTCAATCATTTCTGGACGTTTTTCAATGGCAAAAATCAATGAATATTGTAAATGCACAAACAGTAATTTCTCCGCATTGCAAGGTGCAATTCTGAAATTTTTTGCTTTTTCCTGCTCCTCTTAGCATGATAAAGAAGATTCAAAGAGAGTGAGATGCCAGCTCCTTTCATTCAGTCAGTAGCTTCAAACATTTCTGGTATATGAATAACATGATGTTTTTCAATGGCAAAAATCAATGAATATTGTAAATGCACAAACAGTAATTTCTCCGCATTGCAAGGTGCAATTCTGAAATTTTTTGCTTTTTCCTGCTCCTCTTAGCATGATAAAGAAGATTCAAAGAGAGTGAGATGCCAGCTCCTTTCATTCAGTCAGTAGCTTCAATCATTTCTGGACGTTTTTCAATGGCAAAAATCAATGAATATTGTAAATGCACAAACAGTAATTTCTCCGCATTGCAAGGTGCAATTCTGAAATTTTTTGCTTTTTCCTGCTCCTCTTAGCATGATAAAGAAGATTCAAAGAGAGTGAGATGCCAGCTCCTTTCATTCAGTCAGTAGCTTCAATCATTTCTGGACGTTTTTCAATGGCAAAAATCAATGAATATTGTAAATGCACAAACAGCAATTTCTCCGCATTGCAAGGTGCAATTCTGAAATTTTTTGCTTTTTCCTGCTCCTCTTAGCATGATAAAGAAGATTCAAAGAGAGTGAGATGCCAGCTCCTTTCATTCAGTCAGTAGCTTCAAACATTTCTGGTATATGAATAACATGATGTTTTTCAATGGCAAAAATCAATGAATATTGTAAATGCACAAACAGTAATTTCTCCGCATTGCAAGGTGCAATTCTGAAATTTTTTGCTTTTTCCTGCTCCTCTTAGCATGATAAAGAAGATTCAAAGAGAGTGAGATGCCAGCTCCTTTCATTCAGTCAGTAGCTTCAATCATTTCTGGACGTTTTTCAATGGCAAAAATCAATGAATATTGTAAATGCACAAACAGTAATTTCTCCGCATTGCAAGGTGCAATTCTGAAATTTTTTGCTTTTTCCTGCTCCTCTTAGCATGATAAAGAAGATTCAAAGAGAGTGAGATGCCAGCTCCTTTCATTCAGTCAGTAGCTTCAAACATTTCTGGTATATGAATAACATGATGTTTTTCAATGGCAAAAATCAATGAATATTGTAAATGCACAAACAGTAATTTCTCCGCATTGCAAGGTGCAATTCTGAAATTTTTTGCTTTTTCCTGCTCCTCTTAGCATGATAAAGAAGATTCAAAGAGAGTGAGATGCCAGCTCCTTTCATTCAGTCAGTAGCTTCAATCATTTCTGGACATTTTTCAATGGCAAAAATCAATGAATATTGTAAATGCACAAACAGTAATTTCTCCGCATTGCAAGGTGCAATTCTGAAATTTTTTGCTTTTTCCTGCTCCTCTTAGCATGATAAAGAAGATTCAAAGAGAGTGAGATGCCAGCTCCTTTCATTCAGTCAGTAGCTTCAATCATTTCTGGACGTTTTTCAATGGCAAAAATCAATGAATATTGTAAATGCACAAAGAGTAATTTCTCCGCATTGCAAGGTGCAATTCTGAAATTTTTTGCTTTTTCCTGCTCCTCTTAGCATGATAAAGAAGATTCAAAGAGAGTGAGATGCCAGCTCCTTTCATTCAGTCAGTAGCTTCAAACATTTCTGGTATATGAATAACATGATGTTTTTCAATGGCAAAAATCAATGAATATTGTAAATGCACAAACAGTAATTTCTCCGCATTGCAAGGTGCAATTCTGAATTTTTTTGCTTTTTCCTGCTCCTCTTAGCATGATAAAGAAGATTCAAAGAGAGTGAGATGCCAGCTCCTTTCATTCAGTCAGTAGCTTCAATCATTTCTGGACGTTTTTCAATGGCAAAAATCATTGAATATTGTAAATGCACAAACAGTAATTTCTCCGCATTGCAAGATGCAATTCTGAAATTTTTTGCTTTTTCCTGCTCCTCTAAGCATGATAAAGAAGATTCAAAGAGAGTGAGATGCCAGCTCCTTTCATTCAGTCAGTAGCTTCAATCATTTCTGGACGTTTTTCAATGGCAAAAATCAATGAATATTGTAAATGCACAAACAGTAATTTCTCCGCATTGCAAGGTGCAATTCTGAAATTTTTTGCTTTTTCCTGCTCCTCTTAGCATGATAAACAAGATTCAAAGAGAGTGAGATGCCAGCTCCTTTCATTCAGTCAGTAGCTTCAATCATTTCTGGACGTTTTTCAATGGCAAAAATCAATGAATATTGTAAATGCACAAACAGTAATTTCTCCGCATTGCAAGGTGCAATTCTGAAATTTTTTGCTTTTTCCTGCTCCTCTTAGCATGATAAAGAAGATTCAAAGAGAGTGAGATGCCAGCTCCTTTCATTCAGTCAGTAGCTTCAAACATTTCTGGTATATGAATAACATGATGTTTTTCAATGGCAAAAATCAATGAATATTGTAAATGCACAAACAGTAATTTCTCCGCATTGCAAGGTGCAATTCTGAAATTTTTTGCTTTTTCCTGCTCCTCTTAGCATGATAAAGAAGATTCAAAGAGAGTGAGATGCCAGCTCCTTTCATTCAGTCAGTAGCTTCAATCATTTCTGGACGTTTTTCAATGGCAAAAATCAATGAATATTGTAAATGCACAAACAGTAATTTCTCCGCATTGCAAGGTGCAATTCTGAAATTTTTTGCTTTTTCCTGCTCCTCTTAGCATGATAAAGAAGATTCAAAGAGAGTGAGATGCCAGCTCCTTTCATTCAGTCAGTAGCTTCAAACATTTCTGGTATATGAATAACATGATGTTTTTCAATGGCAAAAATCAATGAATATTGTAAATGCACAAACAGTAATTTCTCCGCATTGCAAGGTGCAATTCTGAAATTTTTTGCTTTTTCCTGCTCCTCTTAGCATGATAAAGAAGATTCAAAGAGAGTGAGATGCCAGCTCCTTTCATTCAGTAAGTAGCTTCAATCATTTCTGGACGTTTTTCAATGGCAAAAATCAATGAATATTGTAAATGCACAAACAGTAATTTCTCCGCATTGCAAGGTGCAATTCTGAAATTTTTTGCTTTTTCCTGCTCCTCTTAGCATGATAAACAAGATTCAAAGAGAGTGAGATGCCAGCTCTTTTCATTCAGTCAGTAGCTTCAATCATTTCTGGACGTTTTTCTATGACAAAAATCAATGAATATTGTAAATGCACAAACAGTAATTTCTCCGCATTGCAAGGTGCAATTCTGAAATTTTTTGCTTTTTCCTGCTCCTCTTAGCATGATAAAGAAGATTCAAAGAGAGTGAGATGCCAGCTCCTTTCATTCAGTCAGTAGCTTCAATCATTTCTGGACGTTTTTCAATGGCAAAAATCATTGAATATTGTAAATGCACAAACAGTAATTTCTCCGCATTGCAAGGTGCAATTCTGAAATTTTTTGCTTTTTCCTGCTCCTCTAAGCATGATAGAAGATTCAAAGAGAGTGAGATGCCAGCTCCTTTCATTCAGTCAGTAGCTTCAATC